>NC_069502.1:1199134266-1199289266 GCF_027579735.1 Bombina bombina
CGTATAGTGTTTACTATTGATCAGACACTCTTGGATCATTTGTTTGCCATGGTCGTGTGGAATCACGGTGTAAAGGCTAACCACATCCATAGTTACCAATAAATCAAGTTGTTTATCAACTTCCAAAGATTTTAGTAGGTTGATAAGCTCAAAGGAGTCTCTTAGAAAGGAGTCTGTGGCCTGAACAACAGACTGAAGAAAAAAATCTATATATTCAGCCAAAAGCTGTAGCAAAGAACCCCTGGCAGAAACAATCAGTCTGCCAGGGGGGTTATCTAGGGACTTATGTATTTTAGGGAGCAGATACAAAATCGGACAAATTGGTTTATCCACAGTCAAAAATAACCAAGTGTCATTGTCAATTATGTTAGCAGTCTGTGCTAAACATAATAGGTCATCCACATCCTTTTAAAACCCTATAGTGGGATTGCCTGTTAGTTTGGAATATGTCTCCCCATCAACTAATTGTCTGCGTGCTTCAGACCTATATGCCTCATAGTCCAGAATGACAATGGCCCCACCCTTGTCAGCCGGCCTTATGACTATACTGGGGTCTTGAGAGAGTGTTTTGATGGCCATTCTCTCCTGTTTAGTGAGATTATCCCGAGTCCTATCAGTGAGAGGTTGGATTTCAGAAATACTGGAATGGCACACTTGATGAAAAGTTTTAATGGAAGTATGGGTATTAGGTGGTTCAAATGTGCTATGTCCCCGAAATTGTTTCCTGGTGAAATCACCTTTGTCCGTAAAGAAATCCTTAAGCTTTAATTGTCGTTGGAATCTGCCAAAATCGACATGAACATCAAACAAAGTGTTATGAGAACGTGGCACAAACAAAAGACCTATTGAGGACACTATTTTCCTCAGGGCTCAAAGGGCGTGTACTTAAATTGAATACTATTGTTTCAATTTTTTGTTGGTGACTTTCTTTCTTGTGTCGCCCCCTCCCCCCCCCCCACCCTCCTGAAGTGTCGGTGCCTGGGGCCTGTGATAAAGGGGGTTTCTGGGAAGATCTAGTGCTAACGCCTGCTTGTTGACTGGTGGAAGGAGTGGCAGTATCTCCTTCAGAGGAATCACCCCCACTGCTGTCCACAGTGGTAAAATTAACCCTTTTGTTTTTATTTAAACTCCTTCTGCGGCCAAAAGGAGCACTATAGTCTTTGCCGTATAGCCACCTATAGACATGTTTCTCTCTGTAATCGTTTTCTACAGTAGATTATTTTTTGTTTTTAAATGTCAGGAGGTCTTGTTTGTATTTGCTAACTTGAGTTTGTAATTTAGATAACTAACTCCTCCCTCTAATTTATATAAATATTCTATCTAGCTAGTGTCGAGCTCCTGAGCCTATATATATATATATATATATATATATATATATATATATATATATATATATATATAAAATATTATGGGCTAGATTACAAATGGCTTGCTACGGTTAGCAACCAAGAGATATTGAAATATCACAAATGCATTCATTAATATACTTAATACAAGTTGAAAGTTATTGTTTTTGCTCAAGCGCAATACAATTTAACTCATTTCTGGTTAGCACGACCTTGAGTAAAGGGTTATGGATAAAATAAAGTTGCACCAAACACAACATAAATACATTAAAATAAACTGTTACACTCATATAAACATGAGCTGATACAAAATTATTAATTTAAATAATAATAAAAAAAGATCTGGTATATAGCCATGTAATTGACTGTAAAGGGCTATAATGTTTATAAGTGTCTAAATAATAATTCAATAATAATATTTGATAAAGTATTTTACGGTGTAATTCCTGTAAATTACTGTACTGTAAAAATGTTATTTTTATTTTACATAAATATTTTATATATATATATACATATATGTTCTTAGATTGATAGATAGATAGATATATCTTTTTAACATTAACGCTATCAGAGATATATATATATATATATATATATATAAATATTTATTTGATAATAAAAAAAATTCTATGTGAAGAACATTGAAATGTAAAATATGTGTAACTCTCAGTTTAGGTCTAAAGCGGTGATGGGTTAGCGCACATGCTGAATTCGTTATCTTAAGGCACGTTATGTAAATATTAAATATAAAATATGATACAGATATTAACAATAATTATTATTATGGATACTGTAAATATACATATATTCTATGGATTTTTAAGAATATTTAATACTACTATAATAATTATTAATATGTTTGAATATTTTATATTTAATAAGTGCATAACGCACCTTAAGATAACGCATGTCGGGTTAGCGCACATTTAAGCGCACTCCTGTAGGGTTTATACACTCATAAGCTTTACATTCAACTATAAAATACCTGTAAAATAAAGTCATAATCAGTGTTCCCTCTAAGGCCAGATTTTGTGAGTGGCCCAGAAGTAGAACAGTTAATTAGTGAACCACCAGGCAGTTAGCAAACACTACACAATGCAAACTGCAGGGGCCACTTACAAAATCTGGCCTTAGAGGGAATACTGGGAACAACATAAATATTATCCTTATATCAGAAAAAATTAGTTTTACCCCAATTTATCATTAAAGTGATAGTCAAGTCAAAATTAAACTTTCAGGATTCTGATAGAGCAGTAATTTTAAGCAACTTTCTAATTTACTCCCATTATCAATTTTCTTCGTTCTCTTGGTATCTTTATTTGATTGCAAGCTTAGGAGACACCAATCAGCAATCACTTCCCAGGTGCTGAACCAAAAATGGTCCAGCTCCTATGCTTACATTCTTGCTTTTTAAAATAAAGATATCAAGAGAACAAAGTGCAATTGTTAATAGGAGTAAATTAGAAAGTTTCTTAAAATTGCTGCTCTATCTGAATCATGAAAGTTTAATTTTGACTTCACTGTCCCTTTAAGCTATCAATAAAAATATGTAATTGTATTCTCTCAGTCCTGTTATAACACAAGTTTTTGTGAATTCTTAAAAAGGATTAAATTAGTCACAGGGTCCTTATTTCTTGTGGCATTGTTTGTGCAGTAGCACATGTCAGACTGAAAGCTAAAAAAGACCCCCCCCCCCCCCTTACCTTCATATATGTCATAGTTTTATTAAGAGATTCGTCCAGCATCAGAAAAGAAATAAAGGAATAAAACTGATGTATCTAGTGCACTGCTTGTTTTATATGAGATTGATTTTCCTGTGATTGAGACTTGGCATTGGATAAATATCTCAATCTCAGAGTAAAGCCATAACAATTTCTGTGAGTTCTGCAGTGCATATTGCTGTGCTCTCTGGTAAGAAAGAGGTTAACATTCAAATGAGCAGCCTTGCTTGAGTCTTATGGTGCAGTGTAACCTTTTCATTGCAGGTTCGGATTTACAGGCTTCTATTCTGTTAAAGGGACATTAAACACTTTGAGATGGTACTATAAAATGATAAATTGTATATAATAAAACAACTCTGCAATATACTTTCATTATTTATTTTGTCCTCTTTGCCTGTAATTCCATTCTGAAATTGTGAGCTTTTCAGTTCCTGTTAGAAATGGAAGTGCAGAACACTGTTAAATCCAGCGCAACCATTGGCTGCACACTCTAGTGACCTATGTGTAACTGACCCTAATTGGCCACAGCAGAGAAGGTAACACAAGTTACAACATGGCAGCTCCCAGTGTTTTATAGACACTAAAACTTTACACTTATTTTGTCACTTTTTAAACAACTAATGAAACTTTAAAAAATACATCTACATGTTAGTCATGGACTAATCTTTTCTTTGAATGCATCATTCTATCTAACATGTATCTGGGGGTCGATCCGATATAGATCGTAGTTTGCGGCGCAAGCGAGGGAACCCGCATCGCCCGCAGTTTCAGCTCGCAACTCGAGCTATCCCATATACTGCGCCGTCAGATGCTAAAGTGCCGTAAGTCTGACAAACCAGCGATGTCCAGAAATCTGCGCAAGTACAAATTTCTGGCGTCGCCAGTGACTTACAGCACGTTAGAAACTGCCGGCGCCTACAAAACCTGACTAAAGTCTAAATCACCCGCACTGTCTAACACGCCTCCCTAACATAGCCCGACAAGTCTAACACGCCTCCCTAACATAGCCCGACACGTCTAACCCTCTATCCGCTATCCCCCCTCACTATCCTAACAATAAAATATGTATTAACCCCTAAACCGCCGCTCCCGGAGCCCGCCGCAACCTAATAAAATTATTAACCCCTAAACCGCCGCCAGCTATACTAAATCTATAACCCCCTAAAGTGAGCCCCTAACACCGCCGCCATCTACATTACCTACCCCCTAAAGTGAGCCCTACCCCGCCGCTATCTATTGTAAAATTATTAACCCCTAATCTAATCCCCCTACCCCGCCGCCAGCTATATTAACTATATTAACCCTAATTATATTAGGGTTAATAGAGTTAATATAGTTATTATATTATATATATTAACTATATTAATCCTAATTATATTAGGGTTAATATAGTTAATATCATTATTATATTATATATATATATATATATAAAGTATAATAACCCTATCTAACTCTAACATCCCTAACTAAACTCTTATTAAAATAAATCTAATATTAATATTATTAATTAAAATATTCCTATTTAAATCTAAATACTTACCTATAAAATAAATCCTAAGATATCTACATTAATAATTAATAATTACATTATAGCTATGTTAGGGTTTATATTTATTTTACAGGTAAATTGTTAATTATTTTAACTAGGTATAATAGCTATTAAATAGTTATTAACTATTTAATAGCTACCTAGTTAAAATAATTACCCAATTACCTGTAAAATAAATCCTAACCTAAGTTACACATACACCTACACTATTGATAAATTAAAGAAACTACAAATATCTATCTAAAAATACAATTAAATAAACTAAACTAAATTACAAAAAAAACAAATACTAAATTACAAAAAATAAAAAAAAGATTGCAAGATTTTTAAGCTAAATACACCTATTATAAGCCCCCTAATAAAATAATAAAGCCCCCCAAAATAAAAAAATTCCCTACCCTATTCTAAATTAAAAAAAGTTCAAAGCTCTTTTACCTTACATGCCCTTAAAAGGGCCTTTTGTGGGGGCATGCCCCAAAGAAAACTGCTCTTTTGCCTGCAAAAAAAAAACACAATACCACCCCCCAACATTACAACCCACCACCCACATACCCCTAATCTAACCAAAACCCCCTTAAATAAACCTAACACTACCCCCCTGAAGATCTCCCTACCTTGTCTTCACCACACCAGGCCAAACTCCTCATCCGATCCGGGCGATGTGTTCCAGCAAGCGGCAGTGAAGTCTTCTTCCATCCGGGCGATGTGTTCCAGCAAGCGGCAGAGAGTCTTCTTCCATCGGCGATGTCTTCAAGCAAATCGGCATCTTCAATCTTCTTCCTTCGCTCCTCCGCCGCGGAGCATCCTTCCGGCACGACGACTTCCCGACGAATGAGGTTCCTTTAAATGACGTCATCCAAGATGGCGTCCGTCGAATTCCGATTGGCTGATAGGATTCTATCAGCCAATCGGAATTAAGGTAGAAAAATCTGATTGGCTGATTGAATCAGCCAATCAGATTCAAGTTCAATCCGATTGGCTGATTGGTTTATTTTATAGGTAAGTATTTAGATTTAAATAGGAATATTTTAGTTTATAATATGAATTAGGTTTATTTAATAAGAATTTAGTTAGGGGTGTTAGGGTTAGATAGAGTTAATATAGTTAATATAAATACTATAGTAACTATATTAACTATATTAACCCTAATATAATTAGGGTTAATATAGTTAATATATATAATGTAATACCTATATTAACTATAATATACTTAGGGTTAATATAGATAATATAGCTGGCGGCGGGGTAGATTAAATTAGGGGTTAATAATTTTAATATAGATGGCGGCGGTGTAAGGGGTTCACATTAGGGGATAGATCAGTTAGATGGTGGCGGTTTTAGGGGCTCACAGTAGGGGGTTAGTTTATGTAGATGGCGACGGTTTAGGGGTTAAATACTTTATTATGGATTGCAGCGGGGGATCGCGGTTGACAGGGAGATAGACATTGTGCATGCGTTAGGTGTTAGGTTTATTTTAGCAGATTGCGGTTGACAGGGAGATAGACATTGCGCATGCGTTAGGTGTTAGGTTTATTTTCTAGCTACTTTAGGGAGTTACGGGGCTCCAATAGTCAGCGTAAGGCTTCTTACGGCTGCTTTTTGTGGCGAGGTGAAAATGGAGTAAGATCTCTCCATTTTCACCACGTAAGTCCTTACGCTGCATATTGGATACCAAACTGCGCTGGTTTGGTATACCTGCCTATGGCCCAAAAAACTAAGGGTGACGGCAGAAATATACGGGCGTAACTTCTAGGTTACGCCGTATATAGGATACCAAACCAGTGCAAATATTGGCGTCGCTGGCTTTTGCGGGCGACGATTTTTATCGGATCGAACCCTTAGTGTTTAATGTCCCTTTAAAGCTGGATGGATTTATTCACAGGAGAAATGATACGATTACAAGATAAGCACTTTCTAGTTTTCCATTTCAGCAAAAATATTATGTTTTTTGCTATTTTCCGTGTGAATGTATTTTCTGTAGAAGTATGTATCATAAACATTATGGTGTAAATATCCTTATTCCCTATTTAATCATAATGTTTAATTTATGTATTAATAAAGCTAAGCACACTGAAAACAAAATTGGAATGCACATGGAAGTATTTCAGTTTTAAATAGAAGCATTTTTGTAATATACAGGTATTAGCAAAAATGCTTTTAATAAAATATATAGCTGTTTCTAAAGTGTATTTAAGTATGCATGTGCACCAGCATTTTAAACACATCACTTGCTCAGAGAGCTTGTCTGGCAATGACTCAATTTATTAATTGCTGACATAATACAAACCCCACTAGCACTCTGAGCAGCTGCAGTATATAAAATGCTGGTAAACTGAGAATATCTAGCTATACATCACATGCACGTGCAGAGAAAAATATTAACACTAAAATAGTAATAGCTTTTACTAGAAGCATTTTTGCTAATACATTTATATTACAAATATGTTTCCATTCAAAGATGTAAATCATATATCTGCATTACAAATTTGACTGGACTGTCCATTTAAGAGAATTTCGGTTTGTTTCTATTATCAAATTGACTGTTCGCTTGATGTCATTTTTTGAAGTATGCTCAGGAGCAGCAATGCACTACTGGGAGGTAGCTACTGATTGGTTGGGCTAAACACATGAATATATGCAAACAATAGTGCAATACAAAAAATGCTCTGATACATTAGAGCACTATTATTATTTTTTTGCAGTTTTATGTCGCATTCAGTGTTCACTCTAAGGCACTGGTTTTCAAACCTTTCATCAGGCCTCCCCAACAGGCCAGGTTTTCAGGATTACCTTAGATGGAAGCAGGTAAAATAACCGTGTTTAGTAATCAGCTGATTATTTCACCTGTGCTCCAGTTCAGATATACACAAAATGTGTCCTGTTAGCGAGGCCAGAGGACAGGTTTGACAACCAGTGCTCTAAGGAAAGATTTTGTGAGTGGCCCAGCAGTGAAACAGTTAATTAGTGAACCACACCCAGCAGTTAGCAAACACTAAATAATGCAGGCAGCAAGGTATGGTTCCCTTATTAACTGTTTCACTGCTGGGCTGCTCACAAAATCTGTCCTTAGAAGGAGCACGGGTCCCGTTTATTTTATCATTCACATTTAGATCAAACAAACAGTTATTGACTGTCAGAGTATTGTAAAATGACAATAAAATGAACATTTCTTTTGGACCCTTTTAGGGGTCTAAAACACTTACATTCAGCCAACCTTAAAGGGACATTAATCAACGCTTGGATTTTTTTTGTAAAAAATGTGCTTTGTCCATAGAAAGGCTGAAAAGTGCAATATGTAACCTAGGAATTCAAGATGGTTCCAGAATTTACTTCTTTGACCATCTAGGGAGCGTGGGACATGCACAGTTTTTATATAAATGCAAGAGGTGTTTATCCTCCCTTTAAATAGATATTGTATTGAAAATATTCCTGTGTTTCATCTAAAAGAAAGACTATCAGTATATATCACATTGTGTTGTAAAGCATATTGTATGTATCTGTGCTGAATAAACCTTATTTCGATGTGGCCAGTCTACACCAGTCAAACAGTGAGCACGGGATACCTAGATATGCAACAGCAGTGGCATCACCAGGGCATAGGTCTGCATAATAGCTGACCGCTCATGTTCCACCTTATGGTTGCCTCTCACCACCACTTTGCCAAATTACATTTTTATGCAATTTGTATTGTAAAGTAAAACTGTGTTATACACTGCAGGGCATGAACCTCTTCTATTTCTACTATTTTTCACATTAAGTTCAATATTTTAATTTAGCAATTTCTGTTGTTAGCACTTTTTATCAGCGATTCTCTTGTTTACATTAACCCTTTGGTGGCCACATAGGGCTGTAATGAGGTTAAGGGCGATAATGACGCTCTGCAAACGCTTCCAAAAAAAATTGTAGTTGATAATTAGTCAACAAAAGACAAAATAAGACTGCTTTCAGCATCACAAAGGACAGATAACGAAAGTTAAACAAAAAGCAACTAGGCATTGCTAAAGATAATATTTATTTAAGCTATGGCAATCATTTGTACTCCTACATGAAAAATGAATTCTTGCTATAAACAGTTTATGAACTAATAAAGGTACACAGTAGGTTCCATTTGTCACAGAAGCAGGGTTTGGATGCATGGGCATCTGTGGAAAAAAAGTCCCACTCGGTAATATCAGTGTGGACAAAGAAAATCAATATGGCTCTGAAAGGGACAGTAAACATCTTGGGCCAGATTACAAGTGGTGCACTATTTAATGCTCCCCGCTTGAGCGTTAATTGCGCTAGAAGAAAGCTTTTTGCACTTGTCGGGTTGCGCACATATTATGAGTTGAAAGTAAACTATTTCTGCTTGCGTGCTAACTCGACGAATACAAAAAGTCAATGGGGAACAATGGTGAAAAATCGCCTTACTCTCGCACAAACCCGATCGCATATTCTCATGCGCGCTAACTAGGGTTGCCACCCGTCCCTTAAAATACAAAACACTTATAAGTTACACATGCTGCAGGGTGTGCAGGGAGGGATATGAATAGTGTTGTCCAGAAACACAATACATGTTCCCCCCTGCAGCATGTGTAACTCATAAGTGTCCAGTAAAACAACCCTAGCACTAACCCGACATGAAAATATGAATATTTCACAATCCAATGTTCTTCACATAACAGAATATGTTCTATTTATTCATAAATATATATTTTATTTATATCTGATGTTTTTTTTGGTATAATATATATTTAGAGAGAGAGAGAGAGAGAAAGCGCCAACCGGCGTGAAACGTGTCGATGACGTAATTCCAGTCCTTGTCTTTCACACAACTGTGAGTTTGTTCCATTCTTAACTTTTATTGTATATCGAATAAATTGCTACATTGTTTTAAACTTACCCAAGGTGTTGTGCATAGTGTACTGCCTCTGCTTATATAACAAGCCCTAGAATTTTCCTGTATGGATACACTTTTTTCACGTTTCTGGGAGTTTGTTTTTCCAAAGTGAAATATAAGTTAATCAATACCTTACCACCCCATTTTTTTAGATGAAAACATGTAAAAGCATATTTACTGTAAATATTTGACATTCCAATAGATATATATATATATATATATATATATATATATATCAGGGATAGGCAAGGTGTCCGTACACGGACACTGGTGTCCGTGACTAGCCTTTGTAGTGTCCGCCACAACCTTAGTATATCTTTTCTTTCTGATTAAATAATATGAATAAAAAAATGTAGTGTGAATAAAGTTAGTGGCTTGTCAAGAGACTGCTAGCAATATCGGGTGATAAGTTATGGAATAAATAATGCCTGAGTGAAATACTGGATGTGCATCTGTATAATAACACCCAGCTCTATGACACTGGCACATGCATATAGCCAGATCAGGGCTGGTTATAGGGTCAGTGGTATCTGCATCAGTATAATAACACCCAGCACTATATAATGACACAGTAGTGACACTGTTTAATGGGTATAGCCAGAGGAGGGCTGGTTATAGGATCAGTGGTATCTGCATCAGTATAATAACACCCAGCACTATATAATGACATAGTAGTGACACTGTTTCATGGGTATAGCCAGAGGAGGGCTGGTTATAGGGTCAGTGGTATCTGCATCAGTATAATAACACCAAACACTATATAATGACACAGTAGTGACACTGGCACATGGGTATAGCCAGAGGAGGGCTGGTTATAGGATCAGTGGTATCTGCATCAGTATAATAACACCCAGCGCTATATAATGACACAGTGGTGACACTGTTTCATGGTTATAGCCAGAGGAGGGCTGGTTATAGGGTCAGTGGTATCTGCATCAGTATAGTGACACTGGCACATGGGTATAGCCAGAGGAGGGCTGGTTCTAGAATCAGTGGTATCTGCATCAGTATAATAACACCAAGCACAATACAAAGACACAGTAGTGACACTGGCACATGGGTATAGCCAGAGGAGGGCTGGTTATAGGATCAGTGATATCTGCATCAGTATAATAACACCAAGCACTATACAAAGACACAGTAGTGACACTGACTCATGGATATAGCTAGAGGAGGGCTGGTTATAGGATCAGTGGTACCTGCATCAGTATAATAACACCCAGCACTATATAATGACACAGTAGTGACACTGGCTCATTGGGTATAGCCAGAGGAGGACTGGTTATAGGATCAGTGGTATCTGCATCAGTATAATAACACCCTACACTTTATAATGAAACAGTAGTGACACTGGCACATGGGTATAGCCATAGGACGGCTAGTTATTGGATCAGTGATATATGCATCAGTATAATAGCACTCAGCACTATATAATGACACAGTAGTGACACTGGCACGTGGGTATAGCCAGAGGAGGGCTGGTTATAGGATCAGTGGTATCTGCATCAGTAGAATAACACCAAGCACTATAAAATAATGTTTTTAATTTCAAATGTAACTTGGTGTCCTTCACTAAGGTCTTTACTTTGGAAAATGTCCGCCACAGCCTTTGTCAGTGCCTATCCCTGATATATATATATATATATATATATATGTATATAAAAAGAAAGCAATAGGTCCAGCACAAATCAACAGTTCAGGAATAGTTAGCAGAGTGCACGGTAGCCAGAGGATCCTGCTCACCTCCCATATATAAATCCAAAAGGAAAAAAGTAGATGGCTCCAGCACTGTTTTTTTAAAAGTGAAATAACCTTTATTAAGGTGACATAATGAACAGACAGCGACGTTTCGGGTAACGCAGACCCTTAATCATGCATGATTAAGGGTCTGCGTTACCCGAAACGTTGCTGTCTGTTCAATATGTTACCTTAATAAAGGTTATTTCACTTTAAAAAAAAACAGTGCTGGAGCCATCTTCTTTTTTCCTTTTGGATTTATATATATATATATATATATATATATATACACAGCATATATATATATGTATATATATATATATATATATATATATATATATATATATATATATATGAATATCTATTGGAATGTCAAATATTTACAGTAAATATGCTTTTACATGTTTTCATCTACTTGATTGCAAATGGCTCCAATGCACTTCTATATATGTCTATATGTGTACATGTATGTATGTGTTTACATGTGTATATATGTCTGTAAATATATATATATATATATATATATATATATTACTATGGCTAGGGGGCACTCAGATTATTAATGGGTATTAAGTTATGTGCTGGCAATCCAAAATTCAATAATTAACAAATTAGATAGAGAGAGCTCTACCAAATCTAGAGAGCTAAAGCGGATATCAGGCCGCACCATACACAACCCTCACAATATAAATAGAAACGATATCCTAAACAGGTATGCTGGACATATACAAATTTATTAAAAACATAGCCAAAAACAAATGCTGGAAAGATGGCAATAAACAAAATACAATTACAAGTGTAGTGCACTACTGATATATGATTCTTCCTAGCATATGTGCTAGGAGTATTTAACAGTATTTAGCATACGGTGTGTCTTACTGCAATGTATGTGGCCAATGCAGCTCTTCACTTGCCCAAACACTTGGAATCGATATCGCCAAATTCACAGCACTTCCACCATGCTGGCGTCCTCCACACTGTGTCTTGTTCAAAGCATTACCCGTTTCGCCCCTCCCCCTTTCCGGGCTGAACTCAGGGCTTCATCAGATGTGTCAGATTAGACAACTGAACAGGTATTTAAACACTGGTGCAGATACAATGTTACAAACCCTTCTAAGATTTAAAGGGGAATCATATTATGCATGTAAAATTCAATGGCTACAATTTGTTAACGGCATTAATTTATATACAACAAAACTATACAAAATAGGCTATTCATTATTCCCAATTTATTGGAAATTATATTAAACATGATGAAATTCAGCACAAAATTTATTATTCCACTTTCACATTGAGAAGCAAATATGTAATAATTATACCATACATTGCTACATAATATAATGCTTACTCTTAAAGCACATAAATCTTATGTTTTTTAACAAAGTTGTGTGGATACAAGAAATATTTACAGAAAACAAAAAAATTCAATTTTTTTATTCAAGCCCAGGGGAGAGAGGGTATTGAGTCTATACATCCAACGTGACTCATGTTGGAGTAATAGTTGGTCAATATTACCTCCTCTTCTCCTTGGCTTGATATGTTCAATACCCAGTACTCTTAGGAGAGAGAAGTCAGAACTATGCATTTTTTGGAAATTTCTGGCCACTGGGCTATCTGATTCCTTATCCTTAATGCTATCTCTGTGTTCTCTCACCCTTTCCTTTAGTTCTCGTGTTGTTTTCCCAATGTAAAATTTGGGACACGAACAGTGTAACATATAAATAACATTTGTGGTGTTACAGATTATTCTTTCATGTATGTGGTATGACCTTTCTGAATATTCAGTGCAAAAACTTGAGGCTTTAAATATGTACTTACAGTATATCGATTCCAAGTGTTTGGGCAAGTGAAGAGCTGCATTGGCCACATACATCGCAGTAAGACACACCGCGGATGAGATCCTGTCAGGTAATACCCGCTGAGTGTGTGAAGATAGCGAAGGTAAGCCATGCAGCAATAAGCCTTGCACCCTGAAGATTTCTGCATTACTTGCATATGTGATTGGAGTATTTAACAGTGAATTGCCACACTTTGACTCTCATATCAGTATTCAAAATCCGGTACCGGATAAGATACATAATCAATAAAGGGAATCAAGGACGGTATTCTGTCTATTATTAACCAGAGCGTGTTTTTACACTCAAGTGCCCGGTAGCAGAGATGAACTTTCTCATGAGCCGGCTCCAATCTTTAATATGCTAGGAAGAATCATATATCAGTAGTGCACTACACTTGTAATTGTATTTTGTTTATTGCCATCTTTCCAGCATTTGTTTTTGGCTATGTTTTTAATAAATTTGTATATGTCCAGCATACCTGTTTAGGATATCGTTTCTATTTATATTGTGAGGGTTGTGTATGGTGCGGCCTGATATCCGCTTTACCTCTCTAGATTTGGTAGAGCTCTCTCTATCTAATTTGTTAAATATTGAATTTTGGATTGCCAGCACATAACTTAATACCCACCAATAATCTGAGTGCCCCCTAGCCATAATAACAAAATACGTAACATATAGGTTTCATTAGTCCTTATTTCTTTAGGTGAGCATCAGTTTTAATAATTACACAGTAGTATTTCAGAGATGGTGTTGCACTAACTGGTTTCACTGAGCATATATGAGCAACTGAATACTAACAAATATGGCATTTAAGTTAACTGAGGAAAAATGGGTTAGTGATGTTGATGAAGCTTTTAAACCTTCTATCAATATTGATGAAACCAACATTGAAGAGAAAAGTAATGATGTATTTTCAGCATTTAAGGAATATAAGAAAAAAGCAATTAAAGAACTTAAGCTAGCTTAAAGAGCTAGCTTACAGAGATATGTTAAAGAAGAATTGATCCCTAGAGGTTTGAGGATAAGACTTGACCCAGGGATAAATTTAAGAGGAGTAGAGGCAAATACTGACTTTATTCAAAAATGGAATGCAATACTAACAAGATGCACTTTGGAGTTGATGCAATTAATGATAGATGAGGATGAAAAGAGATTGGAAGAAAGTAAAATTGAGACAAACAAAATTTATGAACAAGTAAACCTTTTTGCTAATGACCCTGCCTTTGATAAACTTAACAAAGAGGCTCAAAAAAGCCTAGAGAAATTGCAAAGTGAAATTAAGTTTAGGAAAAGGCGTAAAATGGTTAGGGATCAGGATGATTTTAAGAAAGGAACCATATATATATACAGAAACAACGATAGCACCAGATATGCTTATGACTCAGGCACAGACAACTCTGAAAATGAAGTAGATAATGCCCCCCAAAATATTAGAACTGCACTACAGGGGAGGATCCCTTTAGGGGTAGGACCCAGAGAGGAGGCAGACGAAAGAGGGGGAGGTGGTCCAGCCTATTCCAGCAGGCAGAGACAGAGGAGCAGAGGAGGGAGATACAGGAGCAACCCTCAGTATCGAATGACAACCAGGAATCAGAGGAAGGAAAGTCAGTTCTGGGAAAACACAAACTAACAAATAGTGAAGAGGAAATGTCAGTGATTAACCTCTCCACAGTTAGTTTAAATATGGCACATATTGACCTTTTAAAGAAAGGATTATCATTCTGTCCCTCTAGTGGTTTAGATAAATTCAAATTTGTAAAAGATTTAAACCTTTATGCAAGGAAAATCTTACTTAAGAAATTGTGGGGAAATAGGTCTCAGAGTAGTAACCTCAGTGAGAGTGAGGATGCTGAAGCAATTGCAAATCTAGTATCCTTATTAGAAGAACAGGAGGAAACTAACATCAGTACTAGTTACCCCAAAAAATCTAATTTCAAACCCACGTCCAAATTTATGCCCCAATTATCCTTATCACCCAGTGTCCATACGTTCGTAAAATGTGTGGAAAAAGATGTAGGTAATATAGGAGTATCAGGCATAATGAGTGATAATCTAAGTAAAAATGAGAGAAAAGCTCTAAAAGAATTGATGAGCAAAAAAGAAATTCAGATTAAACCATCCGACAAGGGTGGAAATATTGTAATCCTTAACCAAGCTGACTATGTAAAAGAAGTTTTGAAACAGCTTGGTGTGAGGGAACAATACGAGGTTGTCACAAGGCAAACCTATGATAAATCTTGTGATGACTTATTCATCATTTTGAAGCATGCCAAAGACTCAGGGCTAATAACGAAAAAAGAATTTGAATTTCTAGTTCCAGTACACCCAGTAGTACCTACATTCTATTGCATCCCCAAATTGCATAAGAGCATCACCAATCCCCCGGGACGTCCCATAGTGTCGGGCATTGGGGGACCAATGGAAGGGATAAGAAGATATGCAGATTTTTTTCTGCGACCCTTCCTTACTGAACTGTCCTCCTATGTGCAAGACATGGGGGACGTCTTGAGAAGACTGGATAAGATCAAAATAGAGCCAGACATGCTCCTGCTTACTCTTGATGTGGAGTCACTGTACTTTTCTATTCCACATAAGGTAGGTTTGGAAGCAGCCAAACATTTTCTTATGCTGCGTGGAGAAGAGTACAGTGACAACACTACTCTAGTACTAAAATTACTGGAATTTGTGTTAACTAAAAATATATTTATGTTTGATGGCAAGTTTTACAGGCAGTTAAGAAGCACAGCCATGGGTACGGCGTGCGCCCCCACCTATGCCTGTTTACACCTAGGCATCTGGGAGGCAGTTGATGTTTTCCAGGAATTGGATGTATGGGTGGAGGCTCACGTCGCCCTATGGCTGCGCTTTGTGGATGACATCCTAGTCAAAGACTCAGGGCTAATAACGAAAAAAGAATTTGAATTTGAATTTCTAGTTCCAGTACACCCAGTAGTACCTACATTCTATTGCATCCCCAAATTGCATAAGAGCATCACCAATCCTCCGGGACGTCCCATAGTGTCGGGCATTGGGGGACCGACGGAAGGGATAAGAAGATATGCAGATTTTTTTCTGCGACCCTTCCTTACTGAACTGTCCTCCTATGTGCAAGACATGGGGGACGTCTTGAGAAGACTGGATAAGATCAAAATAGAGCCAGACATGCTCCTGCTTACTCTTGATGTGGAGTCACTGTACTCTTCTATTCCACATAAGGTAGGTTTGGAAGCAGCCAAACATTTTCTTATGCTGCGTGGAGAAGAGTACAGTGACAACACTACTCTAGTACTAAAATTACTGGAATTTGAGTTAACTAAAAATATATTTATGTTTGATGGCAAGTTTTACAGGCAGTTAAGAGGCACAGCCATGGGTGCGGCGTGCGCCCCCACCTATGCCTGTTTACACCTAGGCGTCTGGGAGGCAGTTGATGTTTTCCAGGAATTGGATGTATGGGTGGAGGCTCACGTCGCCCTATGGCTGCGCTTTGTGGATGACATCCTAGTATTGTGGAAGGGGGATGTAGATTCGGCCAATAAATTTGTTGAGATATTGAACAAAAATAACAGGAATTTGTTCCTAACTCACCAAATTAGTAACAAGGAAGCCACCTTTTTGGATCTCAAATTGACTATTGAAAATGGATTATTAAAAACCAAAGTATTTCGAAAGGAAACAGCAACTAATAATTTGTTATATGCCTCCAGTCATCATCCTGAAGCGCTAAAAAATGGCATTCCAGTGGGACAGTTCTTGAGGCTCAAGAGATGCTGTTCCACTGAACCAGATTTTGAAAACCAGGCAAGTGATATGGCTCAGAGGTTTCTTCAGAGAGGTTACTCCAGAAACCAAGTGAGAAAAGGGTGGCTGAGAGTTAGGCAGAAACCAAGAAATGAATTATTATATAAAGCAGTTGAACAGTCTAAGGGAGACACTGAAATTCGTCTCATCACAAAATATAATTCCCATTGGAATAAACTACGTGACATTCTTAACAAACACTGGCATATTTTGTCGAATGATAGTTCAATTGCCAAATATATTTCAAAATACCCGTTGCTCACAGCCAAGAGAGCACCAAGCATTAAAGATAGATTAGTCCATAGTGAGTTTCAAAGGGACACCCCTAAAAATTGGCTAACGCAAGCACAAACTAGGAAGGGTTGCGAACCTTGTGGCAGATGTGTGTACTGTAAGTACATAGTTAAAGCCTCAAGTTTTTGCACTGAATATTCAGAAAGGTCATACCACATAAATGAAAGAATAATCTGTAACACCACAAATGTTATTTATATGTTACACTGTTCGTGTCCCAAATTTTACATTGGGAAAACAACATGAGAACTAAAGGAAAGGGTGAGAGAACACAGAGATAGCATTAAGGATAAGGAATCAGATAGCCCAGTGGCCAGACATTTCCAAAAAATGCATAGTTCTGACTTCTCTCTCCTAAGAGTACTGGGTATTGAACATATCAAGCCAAGGAGAAGAGGAGGTAATATTGACCAACTATTACTCCAACATGAGTCACGTTGGATGCATAGAATCAATACCCTCTCTCCCCTGGGCTTGAATGAAAAAATTGAATTTTCTTGTTTTCTGTACAGGTAGCCCTCAGTTTACGCCGGGGTTGTTCCAGAAGGAATGGTTGTAAATCGAAACCGTTGTAAATTGAAACCCAGTTTATAATGTAAGTCAATGTGTAAGTCAATGGGAAGTGAGGGAGATAGGTTCCAGGCCCCTCTCAAAACTGTAATAAGTAACATCTAATACATTATTTTTAAAGCTTTGAAATGAAGACTTTAAATGCTAAACAGCATTATAAACCTAATAAAATAATCACACAACACAGAATATATAATTAAACTAAGTTAAATGAACAAAAACATTTGCTAAACAGTATTATAAAACTAATAAAATAATCACACAACACAGACTTCACTTGCATTTTTCTGCAAACAGTTCTTTCTATGCATTCCAATCTGGACTGATTTATAGACAAGAAGATCTTTTTCCTTTGAAATCTGCTCAATAGCTCAGGTCTGGTTAAACTGATTAATTTCAGCTTGCTTGGCTTTGCTGCAACACAAGCAGACATCTCCACCTACTGGCTATTTTAATAAATGCACTGCTTCTCAATGCTTTTCAATAGCATTCACATGACTGGAAAAAAAGGTTGTTATTCTGAAACGGTGTAAATTGAACCGTTGTAAAACAAGGGCCACCTGTAAATATTTCTTGTATCCACACAACATTGTTAAAAAAACATAAGATTTATGTGCTTTAAGAGTAAGCATTATATTATGTAGCAATGTATGGTATAATTATTACATATTTGCTTCTCAATGTGAAAGTGGAATAATAAATTTTGTGCTGAATTTCATCATGTTTAATGTAATTTCCAATAAATTGGGAATTGTGAATAGCCTAGTTTGTATAGTTTAGTTGTATATAAATTAATGCCGTTAACAAATTGTAGCCATTGAATTTTACATGCATAATATGATTCCCCTTTAAATCTTAGAAGGGGTTGTAACATTATATCTGCACCAGTGTTTAAATACCTGTTCAGTTGTCTAATCTGACACATCTGATGAAGCCCTGAGTTCAGCCCGGAAAGGGGGAGGGGTGAAACGCGTAATGCTTTGAACAAGACACAGTGTGGAGGACGCCAGCATGGTGGAAGTGCTGTGAATTTGGCAATATCGATTCCAAGTGTTTGGGCAAGTGAAGAGCTGCATTGGCCACATACATCGCAGTAAGACACACTGCAGATGCGATCCTGTCAGGTAATACCCGCTGAGTGTGTGAAGATAGCGAAGGTAAGTAGTGCAGCAATAAGCCTTGCACCCTAAAGATTTCTGCATTACTTGCATATGTGATTGGAGTATTTAACAGTGAATTGCCACACTTTGACTCTCATATCAGTATTCACAATCCGGTACCGGATAAGATACATAATCAATAAAGGGAATCAAGGACGGTATTCTGTCTATTATTAACCGGAGCGTGTTTTTACACTCAAGTGCCCGGTAGCAGAGATGAACTTTCTCATGTGCCGGCTCCAATCTTTAATATGCTAGCAAGAATCATATATCAGTAGTGCACTACACTTGTAATTGTAGATTTGGTAGAGCTCTCTCTATCTAATTTGTTATATATATATATATATATATATATATATATATATATATATATATATATATATATGTGTGTGTGTGGGAAGAAAACAGTTGGGATCCGCACTGCACAGTCCAAAATAGGAACACTCTTAATATAAACTGAATCCGGTGCAACACCTAATAGGACCACCCTTAAAGGCCCAAATGTGGGAATATAGGAAAAAAGAATAAAGGTGGCACACAGTTAAAAGGTTAAACCTTTATTATGGAGCAACGTTTCGGGGCTTCTGCCCCTTTCTCAAGCTAGTTTGTAAATGAAATACATCTTCCTCTTATAGTGCCAAAAGTAAAACAGGTGACCAATTACAAAACATGGGAGTGTTTAACAGGTAATGACATCATCACATATCCTGTGGAAAAACAACACATACCAAAAGTACAAAAAAAGCACACCCTATTGAAAGTATTGGAAACCTATTAAAAACAAATGCAGCAAGTTGCTAACCATACAACATAACAGTTAGAAAACATAATGCAAAAACAATAATCAATCAGCATATGATGCATATATTGCCTAACCATATGGGTATTATACTTGATGTGGAAAAAAATCCTAAATCAAAGGAAGGAGATCAAATTCTCTGTTTAACCCCTTGGGGTGCAGGGTATTTAGAAGCCAAATCCAGGTCCCTGTGTCTGTCACCCCCTCTAAGTCTCTTGGGGGCACTGTCAATTATCATATACCCTAGTTGATTGGCCTGGTGACCCATCTCAGCAAAATGTGCTGGGACAGGGAGATGTAACATCTTATCATTACGGAAGATCAACTTATGTTGACAGATGCGATCGCTTATCTTTTGTGTCGTCTCGCCAACATATAGTAGCCCACATGGGCACTTAAGCGCATAAATAACATAAGTCAAGTCACACGTGTAATACCCTTTAATCTGGTATTTTCTCCCCATGTGTGGATGGAAGATCACTCCCCCCTTGATGATATTGTTACATTGGGCACACCCCGGACATGGGAATGTGCCCTCCTTCGGGGTCCCAAAGAATTGTTGTTGGGTACCACTATTAGGCTTTACTGATATAGCATGGACCAATTTTCTACCTATTGTATTACCCCTTTGGTAGGAGGCTCTGGGAACTTCCTTAAATTATTTGATCTCTGGGCAAGCTTCCTGTAGGAGTTACCTGTGTTTTCTAATGCTATTATAAATTTCCTGTTCAATGAATTATATGAGCTAACAAAATTCAATCTAGTCTGCTTAGATATCTTTTTATTTTTATTTTTAGGTATGTTTTGTCCTACTGGGTGATTTTTTAGAGAGTTCTCAATTAAATCCAATTCAAGAGCATCATAGCCCCTGCTAACAAATTTGCTCTTCATGTTCTCGGACCTGTCTTGTCTAATGAGAGGGTCTGACACTATTCTCTCTATTCTTAGTAATTGTAATGTGGGCACACTTTGAAAAACTTGTGGGGGATGGAAACTGCTCCTGCGTAGAAGTGTGTTCCTATCTGTTGGCTTCACAAAAAGGTCTGTAGCAAGCCCGCCATCCTTTTTATAGACCATAGTATCCAGGAATTTCACTTTCTGTATGTCCATTTTGCTACTGAATTTAAAAAATGAGACAGCATTCTCAATGCTAAGTCTGAATTCAGTTAGAGTATCACGGGGGCCCCGCCACATAATGAATAAATCATCAATGTAGCAAAATCACCCCTGACAGTATTTGGAGAATAGTGGATTTGTGTATAACATGTCTTTCTTCAATGGCGTCCATCACCAAGCAGGCATAGGATGGGGCCACATTGGACTTTTGCATGTAGAATTGATTTTCACATAAGAAAAATTTGTTGGTTAACACCAAGGTTTAACATTTTAGTGAGCCATTCTTGTTGTATACCATTGTACAACATACGTTTAGCTAAAGATTCTCCTACACAGTCAATCCCCACATCATGGGGGATGACCGTGTAGAGGGAGGTCACATCCCAAGTGGCCAAGATGACATTGTCATCCATTTGTTTCATGTCACCTATTTTCTCAATAAATTGAATTGTGTCCCGAATGAAAGATTTGACCTGTGTGACCAAGGGTGCTAGAATTTTGTCCAAAAATTGGGCAGTAGGGCTCAATAAAGAGTCTATGCCGGCCACTTTGGTTCTACCAGGTGGATCTATAAGTTGTTTATGCACCTTGGGTACTATGTAAAACACTGGAATTAAGGGATGTGTGGGTGTCAAAAACTGGTACATTTTGTGTGTCAATAAATTGTGATGTAAGCCGTTATCTAAAATTTTATGTAATTCTTTGCGTACACTCTCAGTGGCATTTACAATCAATTTTTCATAAACTAGTACATCAGTTAACTGGAGTAAAATTTCCACCCTGTACTTGACAGTGTCCATCACGACCACCGCACCGCCCTTGTCCGCGTGCTTGATCGTGATAGATGTATCCCTTTCGAGTTTTTTTAAAACATTAAACTCTTGTTTAGTCAGGTTGTACCTATCTTTTTGTGTAGATTTTTTATGCACAGGTTTTTTATATTCAGTGTCCACAACCTAAATGAATGTCTCCACCGCCCCATTATCACCCGAAGGGTTAAATGTGCTTCTTGTGGTAAGTCCATAAGGGCCTGTATCAAATGCCACACTTTCATTGTTATCCTGTCCATTTTGAACAAGGCAATCTCTTCTGGAAAAAAGGCTTTTAATCTGATCCCTCTGAAAAAACGTGTCAGGTCCTTCATGAGAGCAAAGGTGTCTGCCTGCTCTGTTGGGCAAAATGTAAGTCCCTTATTAAGTACCTCTATCTCTTGTTGGTTTAAATCCTGTGAGGATAAATTAATAACGTTTACCTCCGTTGTGTTGGCTTCACTTGAGATCTGGTCCCCACACCTCCTGTGCTTTCGCCCAAGTCTGGTCCACCTCCTTGATCTGTGGCCTCCTGTCTGCGCTCCCCTAAAAAACATACAGAAAGTGGAATTCCTGGATACTATGGTCTATTAAAACAATGGCGGGCTTGCTACAGACCTTTTTGTGAAGCCAACAGATAGGAACACACTTCTACGTAGGAGCAGTTTCCATCCCCCACAAGTTTTTCAAAGTGCGCCCACATCACAATTACTAAGAATAGAGAGAATAGTGTCAGACCCTCTCATTAGACAAAACATACCTAAAAATAAAAATAAAAAGATATCTAAGCAGACTAGATTGAATTTTGTTAGCTCATATAATTCCTTGAGCAGGAAAGTTTATAATACCATTAAAAAACACTGGTGCCTCCTACAGGAAGCTTGCCCAGAGATCAAAGAATTTAAGGAAGTTCCCAAAACCTACTACTGAAGGGGTAATACAATAGGTAGAAAATTGGTCCATGCTATATCAGTAATGCCTAATAGTGGTACCAAACGACAATTCTTTGGGACCCCGAAGGAGGGCACATTCCCATGTCTGGGGTGTACCCAATGTAACAATATCATCAAGGGGGAGTGATCTCCCATCCACACACGGGGAGAAAATACCAGATTAAAGGGTATTACAGGTGTTACTCGACTTATGTTATTTATGTGCTTAAGTGTCCATGTGGGCTACTATATGTTGGCGAGACAACATAAGAGATTGCATCTGTCAACATAAGTCGACTATCCGTAATGATAAGATGTTACATCTCCCAGTCCCAGTACATTTTGCTGATATGGGTCACAAGGCCAATCAACTGGTATATGATAATTGACAGTGCCCCCAAGAGACTTAGAGGGGGTGACAGACACAGGGACCTCTCCTTCCTTTGATTTAGGAATTTTTTTCCACATCAAGTATAATACCCATATGGTTATGCAATATATGTATCATATGCTGATTGATTATTGTTTTTGCATTATGTTTTCTAACTGTTATGTTGTATGGTTAGCAACTTGCTGCATTTGTTTTTAATAGGTTTCCACTACTTTCAATGGGGTGTAAGGGGTTAAATTTTGTGCTTTTGGTATGTGTTGTTTTTCCACAAATGTTGTGCTTTTGGTATGTGTTGTTAAACACCCCCATGTTTTGTAATTGGTCACCTGTTTTACTTTTGGCCCTATAAGAGGCAGATGTATTTAATTTACAAACTAGCTTAAGAAAGGGTCAGAAGCCCCGAAACATTGCTCCATAATAAAGGTTTAACCTTTTAACTGTGTGCCACCTTTATTCTTTTTTCATATATATATATATATATATATATATATATATATATATATATATATATATATATATATATATATATACACACATATAAATACATACAAAAACATATATAGACATATATATATATGCATTTTTAGCAATGCATATGTATGTATCTTTATGTTAAAGCCCTTTGTCTGCCTTTGTTTTCTAACACCTGAGATCTCATATATTTAAACCCTTATAACTTTTATGTGCAATATTTTTGTAATAATTGTATTAGATGGTGTTATTTTGAGTGTAACTGTACTTTGTAATGTATTATTTATGTGTTTTCTGATCCTTTTTTGTTTCATTAACCACAGCTCTGAGGACACAGTAATCATTCTAGTGTAAATCGCAATTTCGCTCAAGCGATCGTGTTTACTTTAAACTTGTAATACGAGTGATAAGTCCAATGAGCGTAAACCCCTGCGATAAACCCCTTATCGCTCGCACGTAACTGTTAGCGCTCCACTTGTTATCTGGCCCCTAGTAATTACAGGACATATCTGTTGTGTTGCTATAGAACAACATATTAGCCAAGTCTGTTTTTAAAACAAATCAACATCTTTTTTGCTAGCCCACCATTTGCTAGTCATAATCTTAGTATAGAGTGTATTGTTTTGCAGTTGTTAACAGTTAAAGCCAGTTAGGGAAAGATATGTAGCAGAGTTAGCCTTGATAGGTCAGCAGGGTGCAGTTTATGTTCTAGGAATTAGAAATTGCTTAATTTTCAGAGCTAAATTAAATGAAAAGGAGGCAAAATAAAAAATAAAAATATATTGCAAAGTAGTTTCATAATGCAGAACCATATATTTTTTAATATCAAATTTCAAGATTATGAGTTTTGCGCTATAGAGGGTGCGACATGAACGCAACAAACGTTGCGTTATTTCACCCTCCATAGCGCTGCCATTAAAAGTTTCTGAAAAGCCGCCTTGTGCGTGCGATATGGTGGTGATAAGATCCATTCCGCACAAAATCCAAGGGTTGAGAATACATGCTCGTGCACGCTTTCCCCATAGATATCATTAGGGGGGAGAGTGTTAAAAAAAAAACTAACACCTGAAGCGTGGAATGAAAAGCTTCGTAACGCAACTCCATTGATGTCTATGGGTAAAAAAAAGTTACGTTTAAACCTAACATCCTGGCATAAACCACAAGTCTAAACACCACTATTCTGCTGCCTTTGACATCGCCGACATGAAATAAAGTTATTAACCCCTAATCTGCCGCTCCAGACATCGCTGCCACTAAAAAAAGCTATTAACCCCTATTTAGCCGCTCCCCGACATCGCCGCCACTATAATAAAGTTATTAACCCCTATTCTGTGGCTCCCTGACATCGCAAAAAATCAATTAAACTATTAACCCCTAAACCTAACAACCCCCTAACTTTAAATAAAATTACAATATCACTATCTTAAAATAAATAAAAACTTACCTGTGAAATAAAAAAACCTAAGTTTAAACTAACAATTAACCTAACATAATTATTTTAATATAATTAAAATAACTACCAATTAAATAAACTAAATTACACATTAAAAAAAAAGTAACACTACTAAAAAATTTAAATCTAAAGTTTTTTTAAAAAATACTAAATTACAAAAAAATAACAAACACTAAATTAAGAAAAATAACAAACACAATTATCCAAAATAAAAACAATTACACCTAATCTGATAGCCCTATAAAAATAAAAGCCCCCCCCCCCCCCCGAATAAAAAAAACCCCTAGCCTACAATAAATTACCAATAGCCCTTAAATATGATTTCATTAGCTCTCATCCTACTGGCTGATTTGAATTTCAAAAATTAAATCAGCCAATAGGAATGCAAGGGCCGTCATTTTAAAAAGGCTCCCTTGCATTGAAGAATCAGTGTATGGCAGTGACCAGGATGTCTTCAAGGATAGACCTGCTCCACGCCGCTGGGATGAAGATAGAAGACACCGCCGGGATGAAGATAGAAGATGCCGCCTGGATGAAGATAGAAGACGCCTGGATGGATGAAGACCTCGCCCCCTGGATGAAGACTTCTCACCGCCTGGATGTTAGGACTTCAGAAACTGTAAGTGGATCGTCGGGTTTACTGTCAGTTTTTTTAAAACTTTTTTTTTGGTGGGTTATTTTTTTAGATTATGGTTTGGGCTTTTTTGTGGCTTTTTTAAAAGAGCTGAATGCCCCTTTAAGGGCAAGGTAAAAGAGCTGAATGCCCTTTTAAGGGCAATGCCCATACAAATACCCTTTTCAGGGCAATGGGTAGCTTAGGTTTTTGTTAGAGTTAGGTTTTTTTTATTTTGGGGGTTTGGTTGGGTGGTGGGTTTTACTGTTGGGGGGTCTTTGTATTTTTTTACTGGTAAAAGAGCTGATTTCTTTAGAGCAATGTCCTACAAAAGGCCATTTTAAGGGCTATTGGTAGTTTATTGTAGGCTAGAGGGTGTTTTTATTTTAGAGGTTTATTTTTTATTTTTATAAGGCTATTAGATGGTGTAATTGTTTTTTTTTTGGATAATTTCATTTTTTATTTTTCGTAATTTAGTGTTTGTTATTTTTTGTAATTTTGTATTTTATTTTTTGTAATTTTAGACTTAATTTTTTTTAGTAGTGTTAGGTTTTTTTATGTGTAATTTAGTTTATTTAATTGATAATTATTTTAATTTTAATATAATAGCTATGTTAGGTTGTTAGTTTAAACTTAGGTTTTTCATTTTCATATTGTATTTTAATTTAAAGTTAGGGGGTAGTTAGGTTTAGGGGTTAATAGTTTAATTAATTTTTTTGCAATGTGGGGGGCTGGCGGTTTAGAGGTTAATAGGATTATTGAGGGGTGGTGATGTGGGAGGCCAGAGGTTTACGGGTTGATAACTTTTTTTAGTGATGGCGATGTTGAGGAGCGGCGGAATATGGGTTAATAGCTTTATATAGTGTCAGCAATGTTGGGGTGTGGGGGAATAGGGGTTAAAGGGACAGTCTATGCAAAATAAACTTTCATGATTCAGATAGAGCATGTAATTTTAAACAATTTTCCAATTTACTTTTATCACCAATTTTGCTTTGTTCTTTTGCTATTCTTAGTTTAAAGCTTAACCTAGAAGGGTTCATATGCTAATTTCTTAGACCTTGAAGCCCACCTCTTTCAGATTGCATTTTAACAGTTTTTCACCACTAGAGGGTGTTAGTTCACGTATTTCATATAGATAACACTGTGCTTGTGAACGAGAAGTTATCTGGGAGTAGGCACTGATTGGCTAGACTGCAAGTCTATCAAAAGAACTGAAAAAAGGGGCAGTTTGCAGAGGCTTAGATACAAGATAATCACAGAGGTTAAAAGTATATTATTATAACTGTGTTGGTTATGCAAAACTGGGAAATGGGTAATAAAGGGATTATCTATCTTTTAAAACAATAAAAATTCTGGTGTAGACTGTCCCTTTAATAACTTTATTATAGTGGTGGCAATGTCAAGGAGCAGCGGAATAGGGGTTAATAACTTTTATTAGTGGCGGAGATGTCGGGAGTGGCAGATTAGAGGTTAATATACCGGTATGGATCATGTCGGTATAGGCTGGAACGCAAGCATTTTAGCCTCAACGCACAACTTGTAATTCCGGCGCTATGGAAATCCCACATAAACTTAATTTACGTTGCGTTACAGGCTAGAATGCTTGCGGTACATCTATACAGACACAACTCGTAATGGCTGCGTTACTATTTTTACACTGAAAGGGAGATTGTTTCAGTGTTAAAACCATACGCAAAACTCGTAATCTAGGTGAGAGTGTTTACTGTCCCTTTAAAGGGACATTAAATACTAAGGGTTAGATTACAAGTGGAGTGCTAATTTATTGAGTACCCGTTTGCGGCAGAGTGATAATTGATCAGCCATTACAAGTTAGCGCTTATAAAATTAACCTGAGATCAGAGCTCTGGTTACTTTTATAAATATGCCCCAAATGCCCCCAAAACACAGTTTAGTGTATTTTATTAAAAAATAAAAATTGCACCATTTTTTATAAACTAACTGCACTAGGCAGTATTTTGAGGGTAAGTATTTAAAGCTAAATACTTACCTGTAAAATAAACCCTAATATAGCTACAATATAAATTATAATTATATTATAGCTATTTTAGGATTTATATTTATTTTACAGGTAACTTTGTATTTATTTTAACCAGGTACAATAGCTATTAAATAGTTAAGAACTATTTAATAGCTAAAATAGTTAAAATAATTACAAAATTACCTGTAAAATAAATCCTAACCTAAGTTACAATTAAACCTAACACTACACTATCAATAAATAAATTAAATAAAATACCTACAATTACCTACAATTAAACCTAACACTACACTATCAATACATTAATTAAATACAATACCTACAAATAACTACAATTAAATAAACTAACTAAAGTACAAAAAATAAAAAAGAACTAAGTTACAAAAAATAAAAAAATATTTACAAACATTAGAAAAAAATTACAACAATTTTAAACTAATTACACCTACTCTAAGCCCCCTAATGAAATTACAAAGCCCCCCAAAATAAAAAAATGCCCTACCCTATTCTAAATTAAAAACGTTCAAAGCTCTTTTACCTTACCAGCCCTGAACAGGGCCCTTTGCGGGGCATGCCCCAAGAAATTCAGCTCTTTTGCCTGTAAAAAAACACATACAATACCCCCCCCCCAACATTACAACCCACCACCCACATACCCCTAATCTAACCCAAACCCCCCTTAAATAAACCTAACACTAAGCCCCTGAAGATCTTCCTACCTTATCTTCACCTCACCGGGTATCACCAGGTAATACAGGTAAGTATTTAGCTTTAAATAGGAATAATTTATTTAATAAGAGTTAATTTATTTCGTTAGATTTAAATTATATTTAATTTAGGGGGGTGTTAGGGTTAAAGTTAGACTTAGCTTTAGGGGTTAATAAATTTATTAGAGTAGCGGTGAGCTCCTGTCGGCAGATTAGGGGTTAATACTTGAAGTTAGGTGTCGGCAATGTTAGGGAGGGCAGATTAGGGGTTAATACTATTTATTATAGGGTTATTGAGGCGGGAGTGAGGCGGATTAGGGGTTAATACATTTATTATAGTAGCGCTCAGGTCCGGTCGGCAGATTAGGGGTTAATAAGTGTAGTTAGGTGGAGGCGACGTTGGGGGCGGCAGATTAGGGGTTAATAAATATAATATAGGGGTCGGCGATGTTAGGGCAGCAGATTAGGGGTACATAGGGATAATGTAGGTTGCGGGGGTGTACGGAGCGGCAGATTAGAGGTTAAAAATAATATGCAGGGGTCAGCGATAGCGGGGGCGGCAGATTAGGGGTTAATAAGTGTAAGGTTAGGGGTGTTTAGACTCGGGTACATGTTAGGGTGTTAGGTGCAGACTTAGGTAGTGTTTCCACATAGAAAACAATGGGGCTGCGTTAGGAGCTGATCGTGGCTTTTTTGCAGGTGTTAGGTTTTTTTTCAGCTCAAACAGCCCCATTGTTTTCTATGGGGGATCGTGCACAAGCACGTTTTTTAAGCTGGCCGCGTCCGTAAGCACCGCTGGTATCGAGAGTTGAAGTTGCGGTAAATATGCTATACGCTCCTTTTTTGGAGCCTAACGCAGCCATTCTGTGAACTCTAAATACCAGCGGTATTTAAAGGTGCGGCCAGAAAAAAGCATGCGTAGCTAACGCACCCCTTTGGCCGCAGAACTCTAAATCTAGGCGCTAATAAATAATGGAAATATATTACAAAGTTGTTTTACTTTATATAACTAAACATTTTATATTAATATTTCAAAGTGTTTAATGTCCCTATAAATAATTGTACTTTTTCATTAACCACAGGATATCAACAGGGTCATGTGGCCATCTATTTTAAGGGACATTTCAGACAAAAACTTCCCCAAAAGATTAGAGCATCTTTAGAATTTAAACAGAAATAAAGCTTTTTTATATTTATCTATCAAAACTATATATATATTTAGTAGACAACCCAAAGTATTGATCTAGGCCCATTTTGGTATATTTCATGCCACCATTTCACTGCCAAATGCGATCAAATAAAAAAAAAAATCCTTAATTTTTCACAATTTTAGGTTTCTCACTGAAATTATTTACAAACAGCTTGTGCAATATTGGCACAAATGGTTGTAAAATCTTCTCTGGGATCCCTTTGTTCTGTACAAGCAGACATTTATGACTTTGGCATTGCTTTTTGCTAATTAGAAGGCCGCTAAATGCCGATTCACACCACACTTGTATTATGCCCAGCAGTGAAGGGGTTAATTAGGCAGCTTGAAGGGTTAATTTTAGCTTTAGTGTAGAGATCAGCCTCCCACCTGACAAATCCGACCCCCTGATCACTCCCTGGCCCCACTCAAACAGCTCTCTTCCTCCCCCCACCACCCAAAGGTCACCCCCATCTTAAAGGGTCAGTAAACCTTTAAAATAATGTTATATAATTCTGCACATAGTGCAGAATTATATAACATTATATTAGCCAAACTTTGTAAATCATAATATTCCCTTTTTATTTTGTAAAAATACCGCTGTTTTACAGACCCGCTCTCAGTACTCTACTATGTGCAGAATTATATAACATTATTTTTAAGGTTTACTGTCCCTTTAAGTAGTGGCAGAAAGTCTGCCAGTATAAAAAATAAGTTGTTTTTTTTTTAAATTATATATTTTTTGCATTGTAGTATCCCCCCTTACATCCCAACCTCCCTGATCCCCCCCTCCCCAAACAGCTCTCTAACCCTCCCCCTCTATCTATTTGCCACTATCTTAGGTACTGGCAGCTGTCTGCCAGTACCCAGTTTGCCAAAAATTAGGTCCCTCCCTTTCCTTTAACGGATCCAACATAGGATCCCCCTCATTGCTACTTCCTCCCTCCTTCCACCTCACTGCCAAAATTTTTTTTTACATCGCCTGTAGCGTGGCTTAGTGGTCACACCCGCTCACGCCGCCTCTAGCCATGGGCCGCCGACCAGCCTCCCTTCTTAAACCTCCCAACAACAATCAGCACCACCGCTGTCTGATGCAGAGGGGGCCACAGATTGGCCCTCTCTGCATTGGTAACTCTGCAAATCTATTTTTACAGTGCCCCACTCGTGGGGCATTCAGAAATAGTGCAATCTCGCTATTTTTAGCAAGATTGCGGCAGAGAGATGCCCAGAACTGCAGCAACATACAGGGTATAAGGGGTTAAACGTATAGCATATATTATCAATTAAAGGACCATTAAATGCAGTAGAATTGCATAATCAACAAGAAAAAGACAATGCAAAAGCACTTGAGTAGTAGATTTGTTTCAGACAAATTTCAAAGATAGTTCTATGTTCCTTCCCACTGCATCAGCCAATCACAAAATGCATATACAGATATATTTTGTAAATTCATGCACATGCCACTGATGCCCAATTCCTTGTGTTCACACTTGACTCAGATCTTTCATTCATTCTTCATATCCAGTTGTTAGCCATTTCCACCTTTAAAAACATCTCCAAAATTCACTTTTTTCACGAAATACATAACTACGATTTTAATTCACTCTCTCATCATTTCCCACATTGATTATTGCAACTTCATTCTCTGTGATCTCCCTATCTGTCGTCTATCCCCTTTATAATCCATACTCCAATGAATGCCTTTGTCAGGTTGAATTTCCTTACACATCCCTACTTATCTGATACTTCTTTCTGCTAATCCCTTTAATGGCTTCATCTAGCCGCCAGAAATAAATACAAAATCCTGACCATAAAATGCCCTTAATAACACTGCTCACTCCTATGTCTGTGCCTTCATCCCCAGATACTCACCACCCCTCTACCTATGACCACCTTCTCCTCCTCAATTGTTACTTGCTCACATTACCATTTACATGACTTCTCCAGATTACCCCCCATTTTATGGAACTCTCTGGCTTGCTCCACAAAACTCTCTCCTAGATTCCAAAGTTTTAAACTTTCGGTAAAGACTCTTCTGTGCATAAAATCTCTGCTAACCCCAGTTCCATTCCTTCTCTTGTCAGCCCCTTGTACCTTGTAAGCTTATGAGCCAGCTGTCCTGTAGGTCCCCAACTTGAAATATAATCTCCAGCAGTTGGCAGGGCCTTCTACCCATTCATCTGGTTCATAAGTTTATATTTAAATGTAATTCTAAATTATACTTTTTAAATATAATACCTATTATTTTTGTATATTATACTTATGTTTATAGTTCTGCAGAATCTGTTGGCACTTTACAAATAAAAGATAATAAATAAATAGTAATAGTAATGATGCAACATGAATTCTTTATTTATTTTGAATCCTTTTGCTGTAAAACACATCTGATAATTGTGCATGTTCCACTTTCTTCCAGGAAGGCATAGGTTAATATTGTTACCTACTGTCAGGGTACAAGGAAACAGACAGAGATGTGAAATACTGTATTAAAAAATAACAAAAAATTATAACGAGTACTGAAGCCAAATGAAAAGCCAGGAGTCAAAGCCAAAACTGATAGTTAGTCGAGCCAGTTCAGGAATCAAAGCAAGTAGTCAAATGAGCCAGGGTCAGGAACACGAAGATCATCAAAGTCAGCAACAAGAAGAGAGATCAAACAAGCCAGGTTATACACAGAGTCAGGAACAAAGGAACTCACAGAGACAACAGAAGGGCAATGGCAAACAGGACGGAGGCATTTAAATAGGAAGTGATGACATCATCATTCTGGGACTGCAACCTGTCTCTTTCTGATGATGATCTCTAGTTTAGCCATAAAAGGGAGCTTGGGAGTAGTATGCAGCTTTACACACTCTGCTACAGGCAAGGAGAAACACAGATGAGTCTAAAAATGGCAGACAAGATAAAAAGCTACAAATAACTTTTGAAGTCAGGGTGAAACCCTGACACCCACTAAAGAATTTTATCTTATACCAAACTACTTACCTTTAGGATATTCCATGTCCACATTGCTTCTTTTCTAAAGGTCCAAGAGTGTCATGTGCTGATTGAAAGTTGAGAACCGTAAATATGGATGGCTGCTTGATGGAAATATCAACCTGGATCTTCTACTTCAGACCTACACAAGTAGCTGTGACAGATGATTGCTTTGGTGGATCTAGGGAGAAAACAAATGAGTTTCTAAAAGCAGTGAGATACCAGTCGGCTATCATTAATACAGTGTTATATTAGTGGCAACCATGTTGGAGTCTGTGAAATTAAAGACACCAGCAATGCTTTGGAACTAAGAGTTGGCTAAGTTTATTGATCTATCAAGTACACTAAATAATTTCCTATTCACATTTTATTATTTAGCTACCAGTATAGTTTACAATCACCTAGATTATGAGTCTTGCAATAGCCTTAAAAAGCAGCGTTGAGAGGTCCCAACGCTGCTTTTTAATGCCCGCTGGTATTACGAGTCTTGCAGGTATAGGCGTACCGCTCACTTTTTTGGTCAGACTCGAAAATACCACAAATCCACTTACGTCAATTGCGTATCCTATATTTTCAATGGGACTTGCATAATGCCGGTATTACGAGTCTGCCAAAAAGTGAGCGGTACAGCCTCTCCTGTCAAGACTGATACCGCATTTAAAAGTCAGTAGTTAAGAGTTTTATGGGCTACAGTAAAAAGTACACTAACACCCATAAACTACCTATTAACCCCTAAACCGAGAAACCCCCCCCCCCATATCGCAAACACTAGAAAACATTTTTTAACCCCTAATCTGCCAAACTGGACATCGCCGCCACTATAAAAATATATTAACCCCTAAACCGCCGCACTCCTGCATCGCAAACACTAGTTAAATTTTATTAACCCCTAATCTGCCACCCCCAACGTCGCCACAACTATATTAAATGTATTAACCCCTAAATCTAACCCTAACACCTCCTAACTTAAATATAGTTTTTTAAACTAATTACACCAAATCTAATCCCCCTAATAAAATAAAAAAGCCCCCTAAAATAATAAAAAGCCCTACCCTATACTAAATTACAAATAGCCCTTAAAAGGTCCTTTTGCGGGGCATTGCCCCAAAGTAATCAGCTCTTTTACCTGTAAAAAAAAAGTACAATACCGCCCCAACATTAAAACCCACCACTCACACACCCAACCCTACTCTAAAACCCACCCAATACCCCCTTAATAAAACCTAACACTAACCCCTTGAAGATCACCCTACCTTGAGAAGTCTTCACCCAGCCGGGCCGAAATCCTCAACAAAGCCGGACAAAGTGGTCTTCCAGACGGGCAGAAGTCTTCATCCAGGCAGCATCTTCTATCTTCATCCATCCAGCGTGGAGTGGCTCCATCTTCAAGACATACGACGCGGAGCATCCTCTTCAAACAAAGTCCAACTGAAGAATGAAGGTTCCTTTAAATGATGTCATCCAAGATGGCATCCCTTGAATTCCGATTGGCTGATAGAAACCTATTAGCCAATCGGAATTAAGGTAGAAAAAATAATATTGGCTGATGCAATCAGCCAATATGATTGAAGTTCAATCCTATTGGCTGATCCAATCAGCCAATATGATTGAGCTGGCATTCTATTGGCTGATTGGATCAGCCAATAGAATGCAAGCTCAATCCTATTGGCTGATTGCATCAGCCAATAGGATTTTTTCTACCTTAATTCCAATTGGCTGATAGAATTCTATCAGCCAATCGGAATTCAAGGGACGCCATCTTGGATGACGTCATTTAAAGGAAACTTCATTTTTTAGTTGGACTTCGTTTGAAGAAGATGCTCCTCGTCGGATGCCTTGAAGATGGAGCCACTCCGTGCCGGATGGATGAAGATAGAAGATGCCGCCTGGATGAAGACTTCTGCCCGTCTGGAGGACCACTTAGCCAGCTTGGTTGAGGACTTTGGCCCGGCTTGGTGAAGACTTCTCAAGGTAGAGTGTTCTTCAAGGGGTTAGTGTTAGGTTTTATTAAGGGGGTATTGGGTGGGTTTTAGAGTAGGGTTGGGTGTGTGGGTGGTGGATTTTAATGTTGGGGGGGTATTGTACATTTTGTTACAAGTAAAAGAGCTGATTACTTTGGGGAAATGCCCAGCAAAAGGCCCTTTTAAGGGCTATTTGTAATTTAGTATAGGGTAGGGCTTTTTTTTTTATTTTGGGGGGCTTTTTTTATTTTATTAGGGGGATTAGATTAGGTGTAATTAGTTTAAAAAACTTGTAATTATGTTATTATTTTCTGTAATTTAGTGGGGGGTTCGTACTTTAGATAATTTTTTTAAATTGGATTTAATTGTATTTAGTTGAGGGAATTCATTTAATTATAGTGTAGTGTTAGGTGTAATTGTAACTTAGATTAGGATTTATTTTACAGGTAAATTTGACTTTATTTTAACTAGGTAGCTATTAAATAGTTAATAACTATTTAATAACTATTCTACCTAGTTAAAATAAATACAAAGTTGCCTGTAAAATAAAAATAAATCCTAAAATAGCTACAATATAACTATTAGTTATATTGTAGCTAGCTTAGGGTTTATTTTATAAGTACGTATTTAGTTTTAAATAGGAATAATTTAGTTAATGATAGTTATTTTATTTAGATGTATTTCAATTATATTTAAGTTATGAGGGTGTTAGGGTTAGACTTAGATTTAGGGGTTAATAACTTTAATATAGTGGTGGCGACGTTGGGGGCGGTAGACTAGGGGTTATTAAGTGTAGGTAGGTTGCGACGACATTTGGGGTGGCAGATTAGGGGTTAATAAATATAATGTAGGTGTTGGCGATGTTGGGGGCAGCAGATTAGGGATTCATAAGTATAATGTAGGTGGTGGCGGTGTCCGGAGCGGCAGATTAGGGGTTAATAATATAATGTAGGTTGCGGCGATGTTGGGGCGGCAGATTAGGGGTTAATAAATGTAAGATTAGGGGTGTTTATACTTGGGGTTCATGTTAGGGTGATAGGTGTAGACATAACTTTTATTTCTCCATAGGAATCAATGGGGCTGCGTTAGGAGCTTTACGCTGCTTTTTTGCAGGTGTTAGGCTTTTTTTCAGCCGGCTCTCCCCCATTGATTCCTATGGGGAAACTGTGCACAAGCACGTTTTGCCAGCTCACCGCTACTGTAAGCAGCGCTGGTATTGAGGTGAGATGTGGAGCTAAATTTTGCTCTACACTCACCTTTTTGCTGCTAACGCCGGGTTTGTAAAAACCCGTAATACCAGCGTTGTCTGTAGGTAAGTAGTGAGGGAAAACTGCTCGTTAGCACCGCACAGCATTACCTACAAAACTCGTAATCTAGGCGAAAGTAAGTAATTGACAGGCATTACCACATTCTTCTCAGGCTACCAAAATAATGATTAGGACTTGTATCTTGTAGTGTATGCATAAACACAACTATTAAATCTGATCTCCTATACTACAATGGATCATTAATGTATTATTTATTATATCCTCTTGCAAGATCTCTTAAAACACCTTCAATTATAATTCAATTCAATAATTATTATTAAATTATAAGATAGACATGGATAGATTATGAGTGGAGCACTAATTAGCACTTTCGCTAGAGCGATAAGTTCGCTTGAAGTATACTTTTTGCACACGTCGGTTTGCACTCCTATGATGAGTTCAAAGTAAAAAGTTATCGCTCCAGTACTAATGCGACTCGCGCAAAAAGGAGAACTTACAATATATATAATATTGCACCCTCTATAACTTATTCCCCCATAGAAGTCAATTAAGTACAAAAGTGGATAAAAACTTAACACCCTACACTAACCCGAATCACCATAAGCCCCCTACTCTAATAACCCCTAAACCGACACATAGCCCACCGCAAAGGAATCTACACTATTAACCCCTAAACTGCCATCCCCCCACATCGCAAAATAATCTACACTATTAAAACCTAAACCACCAGCCCTCCCAACGCAAAGTAATTTACACTATTAACCCCTAAACTGCCAGTCCCTCAACGCAAAGTAACCCACTAACATGTAAACCCCTAACCTAACATCCCCTACGTTAACCCAAAATAGACTAACACTAACTTTACAAAAAAAGCCTAAAAAAATAGTCATGCCTATTCTAACCCCCCCAAAAAAATTCCCCTCAAAATAAAAAAAAACACTTAACTATAAATAGCCCTTAAAATGGCCTTTCGTAAGGCACTGCCCTAAATTGAACCAGCGCTTTTTCTTAAATAAAGCCTACCACTCTCTAACATTAACCCTCCAACCTCCACCCCCTCAAAAAAGAAAAACTATCTAAAAAAATGCTCTAAAAAGTGCACTGAAAAGGCCATTTGGCTGGACATTGCTTTAAAGAGGGAAAACCTGCAACATCATTAAGCTTAATATAATTTTTGCGATATTAAACAAAGTCTTCTACAAATTATAGCTTACCAGAAGATTTATAAAATTAAAAAATATATTTCCTGTTAGCTTTTAGGGCAAAAAGTAGAAGACATACTTAAAATTCTGGAGGACTGGGTGGATTTGGAAGTACTACCCTTACTATGGAAAGCAGTACAATCATTTTCTTACAGCCTCTTGTGGTTGTGCAGTTTGTCATTATTAGTATGGACACAGAAGTTTGTATTAAATGCAAGACAAATGGTGAAAATATCCAACTTTTTAGTCAAGCGTAACAGTTAACCAGAGCTCCGAGTTTGCATTATTGCGACGCACATTAAATTCAATTGTGCTCAAGTGAATGCGTTTACTTTCAACACGTAATACTGTGCTACCTCCAACATGCAAAGAGCTGCTATAAACTCTTTTGCGCTCACACGCAACAGTTAAAGCGTTATTTGTAATCTAGCTCATAGTGATAAAGACCGCTTTCAGGGACGGTTAGATGTAAAGTTTGAAATTAAGAGTAGCTTATAATTAACTTTCTAAAATCATAAATTACCCATATATATATATATATATATACACACACACATACTTCTAGTCTTGAACTGATTGTCATGCATGGGACCTACACTTGATATAAAATATATATTAGCTTTCTGCATTTGTTAGTTTAGAATCTAAAATCAAGGTGTAGCAATAAAGATATATTTATTCTACTGTAAATGATAAAAGTAAATCACTTGGGACATGCCTATTCTGCTGTAAATGAATGATTCCATAATCAAAATGTAATAAGCAGTGTTTCTGGCTGCAAAATATTGCTGTTTATATTTTTAGTGTACTTAGTGTACTTGTATAGTAACATATGTGCAAACTCTGCAATTTCTGAAAAGTGTATGGTGATATCTCAACGAACCTGCAACATTCTAAACAGTGATTGGTTAGCTCAGAGCACAAATTTATTTATTTATCCAATGGTTCCTAATTTTACACAGCAAATCAGATAAAGCAAATACTGTAGATTCCACCAGACTTAAAACTGGTTCTGTCAAATCCTAGTAAACTGTACTAACTAAATAGAGTGTTAAATTATTTTATAACATTGGTTTTGCTACTATGTACTACATAATTGCTGATATGCTATGAGCGAAATATCCATTTACTGTCAATAATTTGATTTAATTTCAATATTTATTTATTTTTCAAGTAAAATGTCACTTTAAATACTTCCTATCTCGTGCTAGCAGCAATACCAGCGGAAATAGGAGTACGTCTAGGTGGCTACCTTTTGTAGGTCACTACAAAACACTGCAGGCAATAATATTAATAATCATATTTATTATATAAATGCCTGAATTTTGAATTATATTAGTATAGCAAGCCTATGAGCATATCTAATAGGAAATTAGCCTTAAAGAGACATTAAACACTTAATACATGCTAGATAGAATGATGCATTCAAAGAAAAGATTAGTCCATGACTAACATGTAGATGTATTTTTTAAAGTTTCATTAGTTGTTTAAAAAGTGACAAAATAAGTGTAAAGTTTTAGTGTCTATAAAACACTGGGAGCTGCCATGTTGTAACTTGTGTTACCTTCTCTGCTGTGGCCAATTAGGGACAGCTATACATAGGTCATTAGAGTGTGCAGCCAATGGTTGTGCTGGATATAACAGTGTTCTGCACTTTCATTTCTAACAGGAACTGAAAAGCTAACAATTTCAGAATGGAATTACAGGCAAAGAGGACAAAATAAATAATGAAAGTATATTGCAGAGTTGTTTTATTATATACAATTTATCATTTTATATTACCAAATCAAAGTGTTTAATGTCCCTTTAAAGAGACATTAAACACTAAATAAATGCTAGATAGAATGGTGCGTTCAAAGAAATGATTAGTCTGAGAATAACATGTACAGTAGATGTATTTTTTTAAAGTTTCATTAGTTGTTTAAATATTGACATAATAAGCGTACAGTTTTAGTGTCTATAAAACAATGGGAGCTGCCATGTTGTAACTTAGGTTACCTTCTCTGCTGTGGCCAATTAGGGACAGTTATAAATAGGCCACTAGAGTGTGCAGCCAATGACTGTGTGGAATATAACAGTGTTCTGCGCTTCCATTTCTAACAGGAACTGAAAAGCTCACAGTTACAAAATGGAATTACAGGAAAAGTGACAAAATAAATAATGAAAGTATACTATATTAGTACAGTTTTTTTAAACAATCTATAATTTTATATTACCATCTCAAAGTTTTATGTCCCTTTAAGTGTAATTCTGTTTATGAAAAAGAATTGTTGCTGTTTTATTTTTTTCTCATGTAAATTATATCATGTTCCTTGTCTGGGTTCTATGATACCTAACTGTAATTAACTGTATTTTTACATGACCTATATATTTACTCACACTTGTATTACATGACCTATATATTTACTCACACTTGTATTACATGACCTATATATTTACTCACACTTGTATTACATGACCTATATATTTACTCACATGACAATACAATTTATATTTCTCTCAACTTACTTTAACAATTTTCACAGTAGCAAGGTAACAGATGATGCAAATAAAACAGCAGCAATTAGTACAAATACTTTACAGTTAATAAGGTGTGATCCTCATTTTGTGTTTGCTTTTCTGAAGTGCAGATCTGTATGGAATATATTCCTATCTATTCTTTACTCTCTTTTGTTCTTGTATATTTTATAAGGGGGGTTGTATTAACGTTCAGCTAGATTACGATTTTTGAGCGCTATAGAGAAATTAACAAATGCAACAAAAATTACATTATTTATTTTCCTATAGCGCTGCTATTACAAGTTTTCAAACATACGCCTTTTGCGTGCGATATGGTTGCGTTGAGCACAATCAGAGCGCTGCTGAGACGTGCTCATGCACGATTTCCCCATAGACATCAATGAGGAGAGCCGGCAAAAAATAAACCTAACACCTGCGTTCGCGGAAACAAAAGTTCCGTAACGCAGCCCCATTGATGTCTACGGGGAAATAAAAATACAGTTTAAACCTAACACCCTAACATAAACCCTTCGTATAAACACCCCTAATCTGCTGCCCCCAACATCGCTGACGCCTGCCTACAGTTATTAACCCCTAATTTGCCGCTCCCGATATCGCCACTACCTAAATAAAATTATTAACCCCTAATCTTCCGCTCCCGATATCGCCGCCACTATACTACATTTATTAACCCCTAAACCACCAACCCCCCACATTGCAACAAGCTAAATTAAACTATATTAACCCCAAACCTAACCCTAAACCTAACCCCCTACCTTTAACATAATTAAATTAGATATAAATTAAGTTTACAATTATTAACTAAATAATACCTAGTTAAAACTAAATACTTACCTGTGAAATAAAACCTAAGCTAGCTACAATATAACTAATAATTATATTGTAGCTAGCTTAGGTTTAATTTTTATTTGACAGGTAAGTTTGTATTTATTTTAACTAGGTAGACTAGTTAGTAAATAGTTTTTAACTATTTACTAACTACCTAGTTAAAATAAATACAAACTTACCTGTGAAATAAAACCTAACCTGCCTTAGACTAAAACCTACCGTTACAAAAAATAAAAAAACTACCATTACCAAAAACAAAAAGAAATTATAAAAAAAAATAAAGATTAATCCTATTCTAATACCCTTAAAAAAATAAACCCACCCCAAAATAAAAAATCCTACTCTAGAATAAACTACCAAGCACCCTTAAAAGGGCTTTTTGGGGGGCCCTTAAAAGGGTCTTTTGTAGGGCATTGCCCTGAGATAAACAGATCTTTTACTCTAAAAAAAATACAAACACCCCCTAACACTATACAAACCCCCACCCCCCCCAAACTACCAATGGCCCTTAAAAGGGCCTTTTGGAGGGCCCTTAAAAAGGCCATTTGTAGGGCATTGCCCTGAGATAAACAGCTCTTTTACTCCAAAAAAAAATACAAACGCCCCCTAACACTATACATTACACAAAACAACAAAAAAATATCAAAAATAAAAATACCCATAAAAAAACACCCCCAAAATAAAAAACCTAATCTAGAATAAAATATAAATGGCCCTTATAAGGGGCTTTTGTAGGGCATTGTCCTAAAGATATTAGCTCTTTTTTTAAATAACATTACAAAGACCCACTAACATTACAAACCCCCAAATCCACAAAATAAAAAAAAACTATCTTAAAAACCTAAGCTACCCATTGCCCTGAAAAGGGCATTTGTATGGGCATTGCCCTTAAAAGGGCATTTAGCTCTTTTACTGCCCAGACCCTAACCTAAAAAATAAAACCCACCCAATAAACCCTTAAAAAAGCCTAACACTAACCCCCTGATGATGATCCAAGCGGAGAGAAGTCTTCATCCATGCAGCCTCTTCAATCTTCATCCAGGTGGCATCTTCTATATTGATCCCAGAGGCGTGGAGCGGGTCCATCCTGAAGACATCCGGCGCAGAGCATCCTCTTCATACGGTCCTCGCCATACACTGAATCTTCAATGCAAGGGACACGATTCAAGATGGCGTCCCTTGCATTCCTATTGGGCGATTCAAATTTTTCAATTAGCCAATAGAATGAGAGCTGCTAAAATCCTATTGACTGATTTGAATAGCCAATAGGATTTTAGCAGCCCTAATTCCTATTGGCTGATTCAAATTGTTTAACCAATAGGAATGCAAGGGACGCCATCTTGAATCACGTCCTTTGCATTAAAGATTCATTGTACGGCGGAGACCATATGAAGAGGATGCTACGTGCCGGATGTCTTCAGGATGGACCCACTCCACGCTGGCTGGATGAAGATCAAAGAGGCCGCCTGGATGAGGACTTCACTGGCTGGATGAAGATAGAAGAGGCCGCCTGGAAGAAGACTTCTTGTCACATGGATGATGACTTTGCCTGCTGGATGAAGATCCTTCAAGTGGGACTTCAACAACTGTAAGTGGATCGGCGGGGGTTAGTGTTAGGTTTTTTTTAAGGGTTTTTTGGGTTTTTTTTTTTTTAGATTAGGGTTTGGGCAATGTAAAATAGCTAAATGCCCTTTTAAGGGCAATGCCCATACAAATGCCCTTTTCAGGGCAATGGTTAGCTTAGGTTATATTAGATAGTTTTTTTTATTTGGGGAGGTTGGTTGGGTGGTGGGTTTTACTGTTGGGGGGTGTTTGTATTTATTTTACAGGTAAAAGAGCTGATATGTTTGGGGCAATGCCTCACAAAAGGTCCTTTTAAGGGCCATTGGTAGTTTATTGTAGGCTAGTTTTTTTATTTTGGGTGGGCTTTTTTATTTTTATAGATCTATTAGATTAGGTTTAATTATTTTTTATTTTTGATAATTTGTTTGTTATTTTTCGTAATTTAGTGGGGGGGGGGGTTGTAATTTAGTAACGGCTAGATTACGAGTCTTGCGTTAGCCTTAAAAAGCAGCATTGAAGGGTCCCAACGCTGCTTTTTAATGCCCGCTGGTATTACAAGTCAGGCAGGAAAGGGTCTATCACTCACTTTTTTTTCCACGATTTTAGCTTACCGCAAATCCCCTTACGTCAATTGCGTATCCTATCTTTTTTAATGGGATTTGCCTAATGCCGGTATTACAATCGCCTGAAAAAGTTAGCGGTAGAGCCTCTCCTGGCAAGACTCCTACCGCATATAAAAGTCAGTAGTTAAGAGTTTTATGGGCTAACGCCGTAACATGAAGCTGTTAACTAAAGTGCTACAAAGTACACTAACACCCATAAACTATCTATTAACCCCTAAACCGAGGCCCCCCCACATCGCAAAGACTATAATAAAATTATTTAACTCCTAATCTGCCGACCGGACATCGCCGACACTTTAATAAATGTATTAACCCCTAAACCGCCGCACTCCCGCCTCGCAAACACTAGTTAAATTTTATTAACCCCTAATCTGCCATCCCTAACATCGCCGACACCTACCTACATTTATTAACCCCTAATCTGCCGCCCCCAACGTCGCCGCTACTATATTAAATTTATTAACCCCTAAATCTAAATCTAACCCCCTTAACTTAAATATAATTTAAATAAAACGAAATTAAATTACTACTATTAAATAAATTAATCCTATTTAAAACTAAATACTTACCTATAAAATACACCCTAACATAGCTAAAATATAAATAATAATTACATTGTAGCCATCTTAGGGTTTATTTTTATTTTACAGGCAATTTTGTATTTATTTTAACTAGGTAAAATAGTTATTAAATAGTTATTAACTATTTAATAACTACCTAGCTAAAATAAGTACAAAATGGACCTGTAAAATAAACCCTAACATTAAGTTACAATTACACCTAACACTACACTATAATTAAACTAATTACCTAAACTACCTACAATTAATTACAATTAAATTAAATAAACTAAATTACGGGAAACCCCCCCCCACTAAATTACAGAAAATAAAAAAATAATTACAAGAATTTTAAAATAATTACACCTATTCTAATCCCCCTAATAAAATAAAAAAGCCCCCCAAAATAATAAAATTCCCTACTCTATACTAAATTACAAATAGCCCTTAAAAGGGCCTTTTGCGGGGCATTGCCCCAAAGTAATCAGCTCTTTCACCTGTAAAAAAAATACAATACCCCCAACATTAAAACCCACCACCCACACACCCTACCCTACTCTAAAACCCACCCAATCCCCCCTTAAAAAACCTAACACTACCCCCTTGAAGATCACCCTACCTTGAGCCGTCTTCACCCAGCTGGGCACTAGTGGTCCTACAGAGGGTCCGAAGTCTTCATCCTATCCGGCCAGAAGAGGACATCCAGACCGGCAGAAGGCTTCATCCAGGCGGCATCTTCTATCTTCATCCTTCCGGAGCGGAGCGGGTCCATCTTCAAGACATCCGACGCGGAGCATCCTCTTCATCCGACGGCCGACGACTGAATGACTGGTCCTTTAAGTGACGTCATCCATGATGGCGTCCCTTGAATTCTGATTGGCTGATAGAATCCTATCAGCCAATCGGAATTAAGGTAGGAAAAATCCTATTGGCTGATGCAATTAAACTAATTACACCTAATCTAATAGCCCTATCAAAATACCCCCCCCCCCAAAAAAAAAAAAAAAAACCCTAGCCTACAATAAACTACCAATTTTGCCTTTTGCAGGCAGGGCATTGCCACAAATAAATCAGCTCTTTTACCTGTAAAAAAATAATACAAACAACCCCAAACAGTAAAACCCACCACCCACACAACCAAACCCCCCAAATAAAATTCTATCTAAAAAAACATAAGCTCCCTATTGCCCTGAAAAGGGCATTTGTATGGGCATTGCCCTTAAAAGGACATTTAGCTCTTTTTCTGCCCAATCCCTAAGCTAAAAATAAAACCCACCCAATTTTTGAAGACCGGACATCCATCCTCATCAAGCCAGGAGAAGTCTTCATCCAAGCAGCAAGAAGTCCTCAATGAATCTGGGAGAAGTCTTCATCCAAGCAACAAGAAGTGGTCCTCTAGATGGGCAGAAGTCTTCATCCAGATGGCATCTTCTATCTTCATCCTTCTGACGAGGAGCGGCTCCATCTTCAAGACATCCGGCGTGGAGCTTCCTCTTCTTTCCACGGCACTTCAAGAATGAATTCTCCTTTAAATGACGTCAACCAAGATCGCGTCCCTTGAATTCACATTGGCAGATAGAATTCTATCAGCCAACTGGAATTAAAGGTGAAAAAAATCCTATTGGCTGATGCAATCAGCCAATAGGATTGAGCTTCAATCCTATTGGCTGATCCAATCAGCCAATAAGATTGAGTGCGCATTCTATTAGCTGATTGGAACAGAATCAGCCAATCGGAATTCAAGGGACGCCATCTTGGATGACATAATTTAAAGGAGAATTCATTCTTGAAGAGCCGTGGAAAGAAGAGGATGCTCCGCGCCAGATGTCTTGAAGATGGAGCCGCTCTGCGTCGGAAGGATGAAGATAGAAGATGCCGTCTGGATGAAGACTTCTGCCCGTCTGGAGGACCACTTCTTTCTGCTTGGATGAAGACTTCTCCCAGCTTCGTTGAGGTCTTCTTGCTGCTTGGATGAAGACTTCTCCCGGCTTGGCTTCATTGTGGATGTATGTCCGGTCTTCAAAAACTGTAAGTGGATCTTCGGGGGTTAGTGTTAGGTTTTTTTATGGGTTTATTGGGTGGGATTTATTTTTAGCTTAGGGTTTGGGCAGAAAAAGAGCTAAATGCCCTTTTAAGGGCAATCTCATACAATGCCCTGGGAGCTTAGTTTTTTTTTAGATAGGATTTTATTTGGGGGGTTTGGTTGTGTGGGCAGTGGGCTTTACTGTTGGGGGTTGTTTGTATTATTTTTTTACAGGTAAAAGAGCTGATTTCTTTGGGAAAATGCCCCGCAAAAGGCCCTTTTAAGGGCCATTGGTAGTTTATTGTAGGAGATGGGACTAGCGCCTACTCTATACCCTTAGCTCGGGGGAGGGGTGTACCTAGTGACCACCAATAGGAATCAAGTAAGAAAGGGGACCCCCCAAGCGCCTACCAAGCTGGAGGCAAAAGGGGATAGCACTATAGGTTCAATAAAATTGTTAAAATATTAAAATTTATTAACAATGTCTAAAAACATACAATGTAAATCATGGATCCATGAGGAATAATGAATAATAAAAACAATAAATCAGTATATACAAACAATGTGCAAAATATCAGCAACAGATAGTAAGCAACAAATAATCACAGATGTTGGACTGAGAATACACGGGATATTGTAATAAGGGTACTCAGAAAATTGTCAACAATATATCAAAAAATATCAAAAGATAAAAAATATAAAAATTCAAAATATAAAGAAGGATATAAAAATAGCTAGTGTCCAGAAATGTTGAATAGTGTGAAATCCAAAATTGAAAAATCGTCGTGAGAAATGACTCAATAGAAAAATGTGTCTATGAAAAATCAATAATGTGAATTGCAATTCAGTGACGAAAAAAATCAAAATTAAAAAATTAAAAAATGCGGTGTACACAAAGTGAAAATAGTCACCCAAACCTAGATGGATATTCATTGTAGTGATCCCACAGTGTAGATATATCCTTGAGGGTGTGAGGGGAGGAATGGCTGTGTCCACAGGAGTGTGAAACAGGATTAGAGTCTGAACCAGATTGGCCCAACAAAACGATGTCCACCTAAAAATATAAAGAAAAATATGGTGCAGATAACTTCACACAATGGTGCATAAAAGGGATTAGGCTTACCAATACTCAGTCGACGTGTTTCGGCCCTCAAGGATATATCTACACTGTGGGATCACTACAAGGAATATCCATCTAGGTTTGGGTGACTATTTTCACTTTGTGTACACTGCATTTTTCAATTTTTTAATTTTGATTTTTTTGTCACTGAATTGCAATTCACATTATTGATTTTTCATAGACACATTTTTCTATTGAGTCATTTCTCAATTTTGGATTTCACACTATTGAACATTTCTGGACACTAGCTATTTTTATATCCTTCTTTATATTTTGAATTTTTATATTTTTTATTGTTGACAATTTTCTGAGTACCCTTATTACCCTATCCCGTGTATTCTAAGTCCAACATCTGTGATTATTTGTTGCTTACTATCTGTTGCTGATATTTTGCACATTGTTTGTATATACTGATTTATTGTTTTTATTATTCATTATTCCTCATGGATCCATGATTTACATTGTATGTTTTTAGACATTGTTAATAAATTTTAATATTTTAACAATTTTATTGAACCTATAGTGCTATCCCCTTTTGCCTCCAGCTTGGTAGGCGCTTGGGGGGTCCCCTTTCTTACTAGTTTATTGTAGGCTAGGTTTTTTTATTTTTGGGGGGGATTTTTATTTAGATAGGGCTATTAGATTAGGTGTAATTAGTTTAAATATTTGATAATTTCTTTTTTATTTTGTGTAATTTAGTGTTTGTTTTTTTGTAATTTAGTTAATTGTATTTAATTAATGTAATGTATTTTATTGTATTGTAAGGTTAGGTGTTAGTGTAACTCAGGTTAAGTTTTATTTTACAGGTAAATTTTTATTTATATTAGCTAGGTAGCTAATAAATAGTTAATAACTATTTAGTAACTAGTCTACCTAGTTAAAATAAATACAAACTTATCTGTGAAATAAAAATAAAACCTAAGCTAGATACAATGTAACTATTAATTATATTGTAGCAAGCTTAGGTTTTATTTTACAGGTAAGCAATTTAGTTTTAAATAGGAATTATTTAGTTAATGATAGGAATTTTTATTTATATTTATTTTAATTATATTAAAGTTAGTGGGTGTTAGGGTTAGACTTAGGGTTATGTTTAGGGGTGAATAACTTTAGTATAGTGGTGACGATGTTAGTGACAGCAGATTAGGGGTTAATAATAGTAATGTAGGTTGCGGCAATGTTAGGGACAGCAGATTAGGGGTTAATAATATTTAATTAGTGTTTACGATGTGGGAGTGCGGCAGTTTAGGGGTTAATATGTTTATGGGGTTATTAGGTAGTTTATGGGTGTTAGTGTACTTTTTAGCACTTTAGTTATGAGTTTTATGTTACAGCTTTGTAACATAAAAGCCATAACTACTGACTTTCAGTTTACGGTACAGATCTTGACGGTATAGGCTGTACCGCTCACTTTTTGGCCAGACAGGCAAACTCGTAATACTGGCGCTGTGGAAGTCCCATTGAAAAAGGACTTTTTGAAAGCTGCGGTAGTTACGTTGAGTTACGGCCAAAAAAGTGTGTGGTACAGATATACCTGTAAAACTCGTAATACCAGCGGTAGTGAAAAAGAGCCATAACGATGCTTTTTCACTCATACCGCAAAACTCGTAATCTAGCCGTATGTATGTAATAGGGGAAAATAAGGTATTTTAATTTTACTTTATATTTAAAAAAAATAATACAAGAGAATTTTTCAGAGATTATTGCAAGTTTGGACAGAGATTTTCCTCTGCACATAGGTGTTTTTATTGTATATTGTTTTTATTCCATTTTATTGTGTTTTCTCCAGTTTTGTTCTTAAAGATAATTATTTTTGCTTTGTCCTGTGCCTTCCAATAAAAAATGTTTTTAGTAACAAATAATAATCAGTGATGAACAGTCAGAGATGGAAAAATAATAAGAATAAAGTTTTCTCAACAGGATCTGAAAACTCCTGCAGACTATTATATCTAACAAACTGAACTCCAAATAGAAAAACATATTTATATTTCTAAATATCTATATATCTATCCATATAATGGTAATAAACAAGTATAGTTCTGAAGAAAGTATTTTTACTGCTAGACATATTAAAGGGACACTGAACCCACATTTCATTTTTTCTTTCATGATTCAGATAGAGCATGACATTTTAAGTAACTTTCTAATTTACTCCTATTATCTATTTTTCTTCGTTCTCTTGCTATCTTTATTTTAAAAGCATGAATGTAAATCTTAGCAGCCAGCCCATTTTAGGTTCAGCACCATGGATAGTGCTTCCTTATTTGAGGCTGACATTTACCCACCAATAAGCAAGCATAACCAAGGTTCTCAACCAAAAATGGGCTGGCTCCTATGCATCACATTCCTGCTTTTTAAATAAAGATAGCAAGAGAAAAATTGATAATAGGAATAAATTAGATAGTTGCTTAAAATTGCTGCTCTATCTGAATCATGAAAGAAAAAAATTGGGTTTAGTGTCCCTTTAAGAACATTTCAAAGGTGACAGTAGGGAAAGGAAATATTGCAAAAAAAAATGTGACTAATTAATACATAGAGCTAGAGAACAAATGGTGCAGTAAATCTGTTTTTCACATTCGCGAAAACTCCACTAGAGTTAACTTTTTTGCTCTTGTCAGGTTGTGCTCATATTGAAAGTTCCAATTTTTTAAATTTTGCACTAGCATTAACCCTAAAAGTGCAAAATTCCTAACAAGTTCTCGTGCACGTGCATGTATTCCCCCGAGGAAATCAATGGAGACAAAAAAGTGGAAAAAAACTAACAGCCTACTCGCGCAAACTACATTGCATTTTCACATTCCCCACAGAAAATCAATGGAGAAAAAAAAGTGAAAAACAACCACCCTACCATAAGCCCCTAGCCTAAAAACCCCTAAACCGCCATAACCCCGCAACGTAAATGTTCTAAATAAACTATTAACCCCTAAACTGCCTCCCCCACAACGCAATCTAAATAAACTATTAACCTCTAAACCGCCATTCCCCCACAACGCAAATGATTTAAATAAACTATTAACCTTTAAACCGCCACACCCCACAACACAATCTAAATAAATTATTAACCCCTAAACTGCCATCCCCCACAAGACTAACAAACTAAACAAACTATTAACCCCTAAACCACCATCCCCCAACATCTCAAAGTAATAAACTAACATCTGAACCCTCTAACCTAATACCCCCTAACTTAACCCAAATTAAAATACCCTTAAATTTACAAAAACAATCCTACCTTCCTTAAAAAAAAAATACCTGTAAAATTAAATAAAAACCTAATCTTACCTTTAAAAATAAAAAACTAACATTACTGAAAAATAATAGAAACCTAACATTACCGAAAATAAAAAAAAGTCTAAGTTACAGAAAAAAATAAACATTACAAAAAAATTAAAAAGTCTAGGAATAAAAAAAAAAAAGTAATTACCAATTATCTATCTATCTATCTATCTATCTATCTATCTATCTATCTATCTATCTATTATCTATCATCTATTTATCCATATCTATCAGCTATCCATATCTATCTATTATCTATATATATATATCTAATCTATCTATCTATTATGTATCTAATCTATCTATCGATATCTATCTGTCTATTATCTATCTAATCTATCAATATCTATATCTATCTAAAGGCTTGTGCATTTGTTTTCTTATGAATACAAAATCATAACAAAAACGAATATCCTAAAGAACAAACAACTAATTTAAAGAAAACAAATACTGACAAAATTCCTCAGTATACATTTGTTTGCTTTAAATGAACTTTTAAGGGTTACATATTTACCTTTAGCCTCCTATTATCGGGATCTGGGGGCCTGTAAAGAACAATCAGGATTAGCGCGGCTCTCCAGCGAGCTACAGGTAAATATAAGACTACACGTGAACTTTTTCATCTGTAGCAAAGGAACATTGGGCGCGATCCGATATCGATCGCAGTTTGCGGCGCAAGCGAGGGAACCGGCGTCGCCCGCAGTTTCAGCTCGCAACTTGAGCCATCCCATATAAGTCGCCGTCAGATGCTAACGTGCCGTAAGTCTCACAAACCAGCGATGTCCAGAAATCTGCGTAAGTACAAATTTCTGGCGTCGCCAGTGACTTGCGGCACGTTAGAAACTGCCGGCGCCTATAAAACCTGACTAAAGTTTAAAACACCCGCACTGTCTAACACGCCTCCCTAACATAGCCCGCACTGTCTAACACGCCTCCCTAACATAGCCCGCACTGTCTAACCCTCTATCCGCTATCCCCCCTCACTAGCCTAACAATAAAAAAGCTATTAACCCCTAAACCGCCGCTCCTTTACCCCGCCGCAACCTAATAAAGTTATTAACCCCTAAACCGCCGCTCCCGTACCCCGCCGCCAGCTATATTATATCTATAACCCCCTAAAGTGAGCCCCTAACACCGCCGCCATCTATATTAAAATTATTAACCCCTGATGTAAGCCCCTTACACCGCCGCCATCTCTATTAAAATGATTAACCCCTAATTTAATCTACCTACCCCGCCGCCAGCTATATTATCTATATTAACCCTAAGTATATTATAGTTAATATAGGTATTACATTATATATATTAACTATATTAACCCTAATTATATTAGGGTTAATATAGTTAATATAGTTACTATAGTATTTATATTAACTATATTAACTCTATCTAACCCTAACACCCCTAACTAAATTTATATTAAATTAATCTAATTCATTTATAAACTAAAATATTCCTATTTAAATCTAAATACTTACCTATAAAATAAACCCTAAGATAGCTACAATATAATTAATAATTACATTGTAGCTATGTTAGGGTTAATATTTATTTTACAGGTAAATTGTTAATTATTTTAACTAGGTATAATAGATATTAAATAGTTATTAACTATTTAATATCTACCTAGTTAAAATAATTACCCAATTACCTGTAAAATAAATCCTAACCTAAGTTACAAATACACCTACACTATCAATAAATTTAATAAACTACAAACATCTATCTAAAAATACAATTAAATTAACTAAACTAAATTACAAAAAAAAACAAACACTAAATTACAAAAAATAAAAAAAAGATTACAAGATTTTTAAGCTAATTACACCTATTCTAAGCCCCCTAATAAAATAATAAACCCCCAAAATAAAAAAAATTCCCTGCCCTATTCTAAATTCAACAAATTTCAAAGCTCTTTACCTTACCAGCCCTTAAAAGGGCCTTTTCTGGGGCATGCCCCAAAGAATTCAGCTCTTTTGCATACAACAAATACAATACCCCCCCCCCATTACAACCCACCACCCACATACCCCTATTCTAAACCCACCCAAACCCCCCTTAAAAAAGCCTAACACTACCCCCCTGAAGATCTCCCTACCTTGTCTTCACCACACCGGGCCGAACTCCTGATCCGATCCGGGCGATGTCATCCTCCAAGCGGCAAAGAAGAATTCTTCCTCCGGCGACGTCTTCCTCCAAGCGGCAGCAAAGTCTTCATTCTTCCGGCGGCATCTTCAATCTTCTTTCTTCGCTCCGCCGCCGCGGAGCATCCATCCCGGCCGACTGCTGAACTTGGAATGAGGTACCTTTAAATGACGTCATCCAAGATGGCGTCCGCCGAATTCCGATTGGCTGATAGGATTCTATCAGCCAATCGGAATTAAGTTAAAAAAATCTGATTGGCTGATTGAATCAGCCAATCAGATTCAAGTTCAATCCGATTGGCTGATCCAATCAGCCAATCAGATTGAGCTCGCATTCTATTGGCTGTTCCGATCAGGATCAGGAGTTCGGCCCGGTGTGGTGAAGACAAGGTAGGGAGATCTTCAGGGGGGTAGTGTTAGGCTTTTTTAAGGGGGGTTTGGGTGGGTTTAGAATAGGGGTATGTGGGTGGTGGGTTGTAATGGGGGGGGGGTATTGTATTTGTTGTATGCAAAAGAGCTGAATTCTTTGGGGCATGCCCCACAAAAGGCCCTTTTAAGGGCTGGTAAGGTAAAGAGCTTTGAAATTTGTTGAATTTAGAATAGGGCAGGGAATTTTTTTTATTTTGGGGGTTTATTATTTTATTAAGGGGCTTAGAATAGGTGTAATTAGCTTAAATATCTTGTAATCTTTTTTTTATTTTTTGTAATTTAGTGTTTGTTTGTTTTTGTAATTTAGTTTAGTTAATTTAATTGTATTTTTAGATAGATGTTTGTAGTTTATTAAATTTATTGATAGTGTAGGTGTATTTGTAACTTAGTTTAGGATTTATTTTACAGGTAATTGGGTAATTATTTTAACTAGGTAGATATTAAATAGTTAATAACTATTTAATATCTATTATACCTAGTTAAAATAATTAACAATTTACCTGTAAAATAAATATTAACCCTAACATAGCTACAATGTAATTATTAATTATATTGTAGCTATCTTAGGGTTTATTTTATAGGTAAGTATTTAGATTTAAATAGGAATATTTTAGTTTATAAATGAATTAGATTAATTTAATATAAATTTAGTTAGGGGTGTTAGGGTTAGATAGAGTTAATATAGTTAATATAAATACTATAGTAACTATATTAACTATATTAACCCTAATATAATTAGGGTTAATATAGTTAATATATATAATGTAATAACTATATTAACTATAATATACTTAGGGTTAATATAGATAATATAGCTGGCGGCGGGGTAGGTAGATTAAATTAGGGGTTAATCATTTTAATAGAGATGGCGGCGGTGTAAGGGGCTTACATTAGGGGTTAATAATATTAATATAGCTGGCGGCGGTATAGGGGGATTAGATTAGGGGATAATAATTTTTATATAGGTGGCGGCGGTGTAAGGGGTCAGATTAGGGGATAGATAAGGTAGATGGCGGCGGTTTTAGAGGCTCACAGTAGGGGGTTAGTTTATGTAGATGGCGGCGGGGTCCGGGAACGGCGGTTTAGGGGGTAATAACTTTATTTAGGGATTTCGGGGGGGGGGGGATCGCGGTTGACAGGGAGATAGACATTGCGCATGCGTTAGGTGTTAGGTTTATTTTAGCAGATCGCGGTTGACAGGGAGATAGACATTGCGCATGCGTTAGGTGTTAGGTTTATTTTCTAGTTAGTTTAGGGAGTTACGGGGCTCCAATAGTCAGCGTAAGGCTTCTTACGGCTGCTTTTTGTGGCGAGGTGAAAATGGAGTAAGTTTTCTCCATTTTCGCCACGTAAGTCCTTACGCTGCATATTGGATACCAAACTGCGCGGGTTTGGTATACCTGCCTATGGCCCAAAAAACTGCGAGCGACGGCAGAAATATACGGGCGTAACTTCTAGGTTACGCCGTATATGTGATACCAAACCCGCGCAAATATTGGCGTCGCCGGCTTTTGCGGGCGACGATTTATATCGGATCGACCCCATTAACGTTTATTTAGCGAAAATGAATCTAAATGTTCTCTGAATATTCAGTATTCGTTTGGTTTGAAATATCTTTAGACATAGCTGCTTTGGTTTATGTAAGTGGTAGGATTTTTCCCTCTGTTGCTACTTATTTTTCTCCTTATTACTGAAGGCTCTGTGTTGCCAGGAATCAATCAATAGCAATGGAGTTTAAAAGGATATTAAAGTGAAAAATACAAATGCTGAATTTTAATAAAAGCCACAATCAAAGTCGAGCAACTCTGGATCAGGATGCTGCTGAATATGAATATATATATAAATATATATATATAGACACCCACCCCATCCCTCCTTACGGCCCACATTCATAGCCATTTCTTAGGCTAATTTTTGCTATACTGATATATTTTTAAAATAATAAAGACCACTTAGCTTTGAGCTTTTTCGTCTGGACTTTTCTTTTAGAATATATATAATGTGTGTGTGTGTGTATGTGTGTTAACAGGGGTAGCAATTGGCAAGCAGGGGCCACTTTCCCGAGGAAATCTTAAAATCTAAAAAAACATGCATAGCTCATTTGATTTTCTGGCTACCTGATTACTGCTTAGGCAAACATATTTTTTCTAAAACAATTATATGCCTAGGCAAAAGCAATTTGCCTGATATGACTATTTACCTGGCACATAAAAATACCAGCGGACAGGGCAAGGGGGAGGGGAATAAGGGACTGGGCTGGGGGCCCACACCTTTTTTTCTTAACCGTCTCCCCACTAGTGATGTCGCGAATAGTTCCCGGCAAACATAGCATGTTCGCGTTCGCCACGGCCGGCGAACATATGCGATGTTGAATCCACCCCCTATTCATCATCATTGAGTAATACTTTGACCCTGTACCTCACAGTCAGCAGGCACATTCCAGCCAATCAGCAGCAGACCCTCCCTCCCAGATCCTCCTACCTCCTGGACAGCATCCATTTTAGATTCATTCGGAAGCTGCATTCTTAGGGAGAGGAGGGACAGTGTAGCTGCTGCTGATTGAATAGGGAAATTGATAGCTAGGCTAGTGTATTCAGTGTCCACTACAGTCCTAAAGGACTCATCTGATCTCTGCTGTAAGGGCAGCACCCCAAAAAGCCCTTTTTAGGGATAGAACATCAGTCTGTTTTTTTTTTTTTCCTGTGTAATCTAATTGCAGTTGCTTGCCTGCCAGCGTGTGTGTCAGGCTCACAGCATATACTGTGGCCACTTGCCCAATGCCACCACTCATATCTGGTGTAACAGCCAGTAGTGTAAATTTAAAAAAAAAAAAACTTTTTTGACTGTGAAACATCAGTCTGCTTGTGTAATCTAATTGCAGTTGCCTGCCTGCCAGCATGTGTGTCAGGCTCACAGCGTATACTGTGCCCACTTGCCCAGTGGCACCACTCATATCTTGTTTAATAGTAGGGTAAGTGTACATTTAAAAAAAAAAAAAACTTTTTGGACTTTGAAACATCAGTCTGCTTTTTTGTGTCAGGCTCACAGTGTATACTGTGCCCACTTGCCCAGTGGCACCACTCATATCTTGTTTAATAGTAGGGTAAGTGTACATTTAAAAAAAAAAAAAAACTTTTTGGACTGTGAAACATCAGTCTGCTTTTTTGTGTCAGGCTCAACTATGTAATTTTCCGTGGGAGTTTTGCCATGGATCCCCCTCCGGCATGCCACAGTCCAGGTGTTAGTCCCCTTGAAACAACTTTTCCATCACTATTGTGGCCAGAAAGAGTCCCTGTGGGTTTTAAAATTCGCCTGTCCATTGAAGTTAATGGCGGTTCGCCCGGTTCGCCCGTTCGCAAACTTTTGCGGAAGCTCGCGGTCGCGGTTCGCGAACGCAAAATTTTATGTTCGCGACATCACTACTCCCCACAGATGTTAAGGATGGTCCTAGTGGCAACTTTATGATTAATCAAGTTAAGTTGTTAGGTTATTTTTATGTGAATCAAAAATGATACTCATTAAGACAATATCCATTGTTTAAAGCTAAAGATTAAATTATAGTTATTTGTATAAATACCATGGTATATAGTATAATAAAGATAAAGAAATGTTCTTTTTGTTCTTTAACTATATTAATATATGTTAAACAATAAAAAAACATATACAGTGACATAATATGTATATTGGCCACATGCTGTGGATGATTCAGTGCATTCAGAAAGTATTAAAACCCCTTCTCTTTTTTCACATTTTGTTTAAGCCTTTTGCTAAAATGGTTTACATTATTTTTTCACATCAATCTACACTCCATACCTTATAATGACAAAGCAAAAAACTGATATTTTGATAAATGCTAATTCATTAAAAAGAAAAAACTAAAATATCACATTGACATAAATATTCAGACCCTTTGCTTTGACACTTGAAATTTAGCTTAACCTGAGCCAAATTCAATTGATTGGACACAATCTGGAAAGGTACACATCTGTCTATCTAAGGTCTCACAGCTAAAAATACATATCAGAGTAAAAACCACACTATGAGATCAAATGAACTGACTGCAGAGCTCAGGGACAGGATTGTGTGGATGCACAGATCTGGGGAAGGCTACAACATTTTTTGGCTGCATTAAAGGTTCCCATAACACAGAGGCCTCCATAATTTTTAAATGACAGACGTTTGGATCAACCAGGACTCTTCCTAGACCTGGCTGTCCAGCCAAACTGAGCAGTTGGTGAAGAAGGGCTTTGGTAATAAATGGGACAAAGAACCCAATAATCACTCTAGCTGAACTCAAGAGAAATTGCAGAAGGAAAATCATCACTACAACACTCCACTCTGGGCTGTATGGCAGAGTGGTCATGCGGAAGCCTCTTCTCAGTGCAAGACATATAAAAGCCTGCTTGCAATTTCCAAAAAAGCACTATAATAACTTACAGACTGTGATAAAAGAGATTCTTTGACCTTATAAAATGAAAACCAGAAAATGACTGTCCACTGAAAGTCCCCATCCAACATGATAGAGCTTAAGAGGATCCGAAGAGAAGAATGTCAGAAAGTCCAAAATCTAGCACCTAGATTTAGAGTTTTGTCGGTAACAACCCGCGTAGCTAACGCGGGCTTTTTTCTGGCCGCACCTTTTAAATACCTCTGGTATTGAGAGTTCACAGAATGGCTGCGTTAGGCTCCAAAAAGGGAGCGTACAGGCATATTTACCGCCACTGCAACTCTCGATACCAGAGTTGCTTACGGACGCGGCCAGCTTCAAAAACGTGCTTGTGCACGATTCCCCCATAGAAAACAATAGGGCTGTTTGAGCTGAAAAAAAACCTAACACCTGCAAAAAAGCCGCGTTCAGCTCCTAACGCAGCCCCATTGTTTCCTATGGGGAAACACTTCCTACGTCTGCACCTAAAACTCTAACATGTACCCCGAGTCTAAACACCCCTAACCTTACACTTATTAACCCCTAATCTGCCGCCCCCAACGTCGCCTCCACCTAACTACACTTATTAACCCATAATCTACCGACCGGACCTGAGCGCTACTATAATAAATGTATTAACCCCTAATCCGCCTCACTCCCGCCTCAATAACCCTATAATAAATAGTATTAACCCCTAATCTGCCCTCCCTAACATTGCCGACACCTAACTTCAAGTATTAACCTCTAATCTGCCGACAGGAGCTTACCGCTACTCTAATAAATTTATTAACCCCTAAAGCTAAGTCTAACTTTAACCCTAACACCCCCCTAAATTAAATATAATTTAAATCTAATGAAATAAATTAACTCTTATTAAATAAATTATTCCTATTTAAAGCTAAATACTTACCTGTAAAATAAACCCTAATATAGCTACAATATAAATTATAATTATATTATAGCTATTTTAGGATTTATATTTATTTTACAGGTAACTTTGTATTTATTTAAACCAGGTACAATAGCTATTAAATAGTTAAGAACTATTTAATAGCTAAAATAGTTAAAATAATTACAAAATTACCTGTAAAATAAATCCTAACCTAAGTTACAATTAAACCTAACACTACACTATCAATAAATTAATTAAATAAAATACCTACAATTATCTACAATTAAACCTAACACTACACTATCAATAAATTAATTAAATACAATTCCTACAAATAAATACAATTAAATAAACTAACTAAAGTACAAAAAATAAAAAAGAACTAAGTTACAAAAAATAAAAAAATATTTACAAACATTAGAAAAAAATTACAACAATTTTAAACTAATTACACCTACTCTAAGCCCCTTAATAAAATAACAAAGACCCCGAAAATAAAAAAATACCCTACCCTATTCTAAATTACAAAAGTTCAAAGCTCTTTTACCTTACCAGCCCTGAAAAGGGCCCTTTGCGGGGCATGCCCCAAAGAATTCAGCTCTTTTGCCTGTAAAAAAACACATACAATACCCCCCCAACATTACAACCCACCACCCACATACCCCTAATCTAACCCAAACCCCCCTTAAATAAACCTAACACTAAGCCCCTGAAGATCTTCCTACCTTATCTTCACCTCGCCGGGTATCACACCGATCGGTCCTGGCTCCAAAATCTTCATCCAACCCAAGCGGGGGCTAGACATCCATCATTCGGCGGCTGAAGAGGTCCAGAAGAGGCTCCAAAATATTCATCCTATCCGGGAAGAAGAGGCGATACAGACCGGCAACCATCTTGATCCAAGCGGCATCTTCTATCTCCATCGTGAAGACCTCCAGCGCGGATCAATCTTCTTCCGACGACGTCCAACTGAAGAATGACGGTTCCTTTAAGGGACATCATCCAAGATGGCGTCCCTCGAATTCCGATTGGCTGATAGGATTCTATCAGCCAATCGGAATTAAGGTAGAATTTTCTTACCTTAATTCCGATTGGCTGATAGGGGGGAGCTGGGAGCCAGGGCCACTGCTGTGGGCTCTGGATCCCAGGGCCCTCCCTCAGTCCCTCATCCCATTCAAATTGCCTCCCCAGGTATTACTGTGCCCCCGGTCTCTGAGCTGGTTGGTGGGCCTGGGCCTTCCTCCAGTCGGGAGGCTATGGGGCCTGTATTGCATACCCCTCCAAGGGGTCCCGTAGTGCATTCGGCTGTCTGCCCATCCCTTTACCCCCATCTAGATGATCCGGATACACCTACCGGTCCCCCTCTGGGGGAGCATGCGCTAACGGGCCAAGCTGCTGCCGGGCAGGCGTCATGGCAGCAGCTTACGGCCCTTCCATCTGAGGCCTTAGCCTCGGTCCTTACACTGGCCCAGGCGCTTGCGGGGAACTTCTCCCCGGGAGGCCTGGGTGGTGGAAAAGCGGTGCAGGCCGAAGTGCAGGGCGCCCACGTGGTCAGGGCTCTCCATGAGCCCGGGCGTGCGTCGGGCCGTAGCCCCGCCCCTTCCGGCATCGCGTCGCGCGCATCCTCCCTGAGTGACGTCTCAGACAGGGAGTAGCGGATTAGGGGTTAATAACTTTATTATAGTAGCGGTGCGGTCCACTCGGCAGATTAGGGGTTAATAAGTGTAGGCAGGTGGAGGCGACGTTGAGGGGGGCAGATTAGGGGTTAATAAATATAGGGGTCGGCGGTGTTAGGGGCAGCAGATTAGGGGTACATAAGGATAACGTAGGTGGCGGTTGGCAGATTAGGGGTTAATTATTGTAGGTAGCTGGCGGCGACGTTGTGGGGGGCAGGTTAGGGGTTAATAAATATAATATAGGGGTTGGCGGTGTTAGGGGCAGCAGATTAGGGGTACATAAGTATAACGTAGGTGGCGGTCGGCAGATTAGGGGTTCAAATTTTTTATCGAGTGGCGGCGATGTGGGGGGACCTCGGTTTAGGGGTACATAGGTAGTTTATGGGTGTTAGTGTACTTTAGAGCACAGTAGTTAAGAGCTTTATAAACCGGCGTTAGCCCAGAAAGCTCTTAACTACTGACTTTTTTCTGCGGCTGGAGTTTTGTAGTTAGATGTCTAACGCTCACTTCAGACACGACTCTAAATACCGGAGTTAGAAAGATCCCATTGAAAAGATAGGATACGCAATTGACGTAAGGGGATCTGCGGTATGGAAAAGTCGTGGCTGCAAAGTGAGCGTTAGACCCTTTCCTGACTGACTCCAAACACCGGCAGTAGCCTAAAACCAGCGTTAGGAGCCTCTAACGCTGGTTTTCACGGCTACCGCCAAACTCTAAATCTAGGCCCAAGTGTGCAAAGCTTTTTGCATCATACCCAAAAAGACATAAGGCTGTAATTAATTTAAAAAGTACTTCAATTAAGTACAACAGTAAGTTAAGGGTCAGAATACTTATGTCAGTGTTTCATTTTTATTAATTTTTTTAATTTTAAATCTCTTTGCAAAGTTATATAAAAAAAATAGTATTGTGCTTTGTCATTATGGGGTATGAAGTGTAGATTTATGTTAAATCATTATAGCATGAGGCTGCAACACAACAAAATGCGAAAGCAATGAAGGTTCTGAATACTTTCTGAATGCACAGTATATTAATATTGATGATACTGTAAATGCGCTTATTCTAATGTAGTTATAATTTTTATTTACAGAGGTTTTGATTTTCAACAAGAAGAACTTTCCAGAAAAATTAAAGCCTCACATCTCATAACATTGGCTACTAACATGCCTCTTTTCACAATAGTACTGACATCTTTTAAATCATGTTTTAAAATGAGATTGCTTCATTGTGCCTTCCATAGCTAACTATTGTGATCTGTTTCCATCCGCACCTCTGCTAACCTATATAAATGCATCTTTTTAATTTGTCAGGATGGGCAGACTGTGCACTATTTTTCTATCACTATATGGTCGTATTGCAACTTTCACAAGTATTGTTTTAAACAATATTTATTTATAATGTTTTTCAAATCATTATTTTAATTTTGGCGTGAATCGAAAACAAAATGTTGACTTCAAGTTTCTATGCAAATGACATGTAATATCTTTTTTTTACTGGATTTTTTTTTTTATTTTGTTTTTAAACTGTAAACCGTGACCCACTTCCTTGCTACGAGACCCTTAAACAAGATTGCGTGTCCCGTGTAAAAAAAAAAAAAAATTATGAAGGTTCAATCCTGCTTAAGGGTCAAATCTAAAAGATACTGCATTGCATTGCATATTTGACTAGAGACATTTTTTTTCTATCCTTAAAAAATTTCTGAGAAAAGTTATCATACGTAGTGTCTGTTTATATATATATATGTGTGTGTATATAATTGTAGTGTTATATTATAATATAATCAGTGTTCTTGGAAATGTATATATAAATAATGAATAGCTTCTTAATACATACAATACTTAAGGCTAATAAGAGGTTAATACAATTTCTGAACTAAAATCAGTGTCAATTGAAAAATGGCGCCAAGGTCCAAGGACAGATGGCGCCAAGGTCCAAGGACTAAAGCATGATAGACTATTTGATCGTTGTTAAATGGATTACCTTTTTGACAGCTTCAATAAAAGTATTTTTTTAATGAGAAATTAAGAATATCATTTCACAATTTTAGAGAAATAAACTTTTGTCCAGATGGAATATATCCAAGTGTTTGTAAGGTAACAAACCTGTAATAACCAAACCACTGTTTAACAAGAGAACTATAGGTAATCCAGGGAGCTATGGACTAGTAAGTCTGACATTCAAATGGTTGGGAAGCTACTGGAGGGGATTACATACCTCTAAACATTTCCTGGAGATTTTCCTGGCAGAAAGATAAGAGGATTTGTGAGCAGTAGATAGTACACCAGTGTTTTGTACGGACAGGGTGTGCCATGGGTGGTAAGATGTGCAGTTGGGTTGTGTTATGGTCACAACTAGAGCAGTCCCTAGAAATGTCTCTGTCTGGGGAAGCTAATTTAGGTGATGTGATATAATTGGCGTTTTATACCGCACTACATGACAAATTGTTTTACAGAATTAAAGGACTAGGAATAGCTAATATTGACACATGGATAAACAACTGGTTAAAAGACATGAAACAAAAAATTGTTGTAAATGGATCATACTCAAACAGCACAAAATGATTAGATTTATTAAAAAGAATTGGCTCATATAAATATAAAATTGTATTATTTGAAAGCAAAAATAAATATGTGCCTATTACCTATTAACAGGATAAAAGAGAGAGTGAGAAAAAAATGTATTGGTCCTTGTGGACAGCAAACTAGAAAGTAGCACCTAATGCTAGGTTGCAGCTTCTAAGGCAATCAGATATTAGTTATACATTGGGATAAGGACCTAGTCAATAGGCATTTTGTTAAATGGTTCCCATTATGCATATGAATTGGCCATTTCCAAGTCATTATTATACTTTTTTAATATGGCACCTAACTAATTCCAACACATTATGACATTAGATGTAATGTTACAGAGTAATATTTACAAAAAGACAAACACTGGAAAACTTTAAAAATAAATAGGAGCTCAATTTTTTTTAATATTACCAAGAGCAAAATGTTATCAAACAGGTGTGTACAAAATGAAGCTGTTTAAACACTGAACACGTTGCATAATTTGGTGTAAATGTTTTTACATTATTTCAGTAATACATTTTTTATTACATTTTACTTGAAGCTGTTCTTTGTTCCTCTGTCATTTTTTTATATTGTTCAAGTCTCAAGACGTGAGACAGAGGCATAACTAGAAACCACAGGGCCCAGGTGCAAGAATCTAAGAAGGCTCCCCCACCCCCACCCCCCAAAAAATGAATTTGATACATATCTTTCTTTTTTTTTACATTTAACACAAAAAAAAATGTGAATCAGATTACATGTGTCAGGGTTTATGACAGGATCTCTGATTCACTGTGTGTTTAAACCCAACCCCCTTTGCCTTCAAATGCACCTTGCTCACAGAACCAGGTGCTTAGTATTTTCATTAGGTGTACTCAGCTAGTTGTTTCACTGAGCTCTCCTCTCAGTAACTTTGCTTGCTTATACTCTGCCTGCTTTTCGGTGTGTTATATCACGCAAAGTTAACCTCCTGCAATCAACCACGAACAGTGGCGTCACTAGGGTTGGTGTCACCCGGTGCGGTAAGTTATGGTGTCACCCCCCCCCCCCCCAAAAAGCAGACACACACAAAAATACAGGCAAACACTCATACAAACACTCAGACACACTTAAAACATACTCAGATGCACACACAAACACTCAGAAACACACTCAGACACAAACACAAAAACACACACACAAAAACACTGAGACACACACACACAAAAACTCAGACACACACATACAAAATATGTAAACTGCACTGCATTAATTATAAAGCGCATGCCTAGAGCTGCTCCCTGGCTGCTCCCAAATGAAAGATAAACAGAGCACTCTAAAAATAAATCACTAAAGAAAAGTTTTAGGTGCAAACTATGAAAATTCTGCTCTCTGGCTCTGTTCCAAGCCTGTCAATGCACAGCCCCGGGCCGTGTGCCTACCGTTTCTTATGGCCAATCACCTCTGCACTCTGCCCACCCCCAGACCCCCACCCGCCCTCCTACCTGTTCAGTGTGAACTTAGTGTACCGTAACCGTAATGGTCTGGTGGGCATCATACGTGGCTCCTTCATTTTAAAGACAGTGTCAAACAGTCATGCGGTCAGGTGCCAGGCATCCCCTCATGATTTGCCAGTTCCCGTTTAGAGAGACAGCACAGCAGTGAGTGACTCCACTGCTCCACATGTCACTGAGCAGTGAGCACAGATAGGCAGGCAGGTTTAGGCTAGCAACGCAACTTTGCAAGCCCCACGGCATGCCCACAACATTCATAGCGAAATTGGGCAGGGGAGAAGCAAAGTACAAACAAGCAAAAGCAGCCGGGAAAACTATTTGTTGAAATTGCAGCACTGGCTCAAGGGGCAAAAAAATTGTGTGTCTACATCTTCCCCAGTCCCACCAATGTTCACAAATGCCAGCCCCTCTAATAAAAAAAAATCTATGCATCTCAACATTGTTTTTCTTTGAATTTCAATAAAATTAAAAAAAAAAAAAAAATTTTTTTTTTTGGTGTCACCCCCTGGAGGGTGTCACCCGGGTGCGGCCCGCCCCACCCTAGTGACGCCACTGACCACGAATACTACGTCTCCAAACTTTTAAATGCTGTAAGTTGTGTAAGTACAGCTACGACTCTGCTCTGCCTAAACGGACGTTGATTTGGTACAGTGTGTAATCTTTTCCTCCACGCAAGCAGTATTCTCTGGGAATCCAAGTTTACCCTTGTGTCGCATATCCATATGCTGGATCAGGGTATTTGTCAACTGTCACCTCCTTAATGCCCTGTAGCACGGACTTACCTGTCCGTTCTCTCCGGTCACGGAACTTGGCTCCTCCCCATGCGTAACGTCACAAATACGTCACATAGCTCTCCGCAGCCAAAACTTACAAAAGTGAGTACTGACACAGCTCAGCTGACTCTTCTTACTAACTGCCAGCTGGTATCTGAACTGCACAGACATTTAAGTTCCACTAAGGTATTTTGTTCAGTCAGCTCTTGTGACTATCAGACTGTCAGTTCAAATCGATATACAACAATTCACCTAAAACTAAATACCTTTCTGCCTCATAGAAGGTTATAACAAGGGTGATACAAACAATTATATACTGGAAACTGGGTTAGCATCTGCAATTGCGATTCATTTCAAAGAAAACATTACACAACCTGACAACATGTCTGTAAAAGGAGGTGCCCTATGCCCACAGTCTGTGAGATGGTCTTACCCCCTATTACTGTATATAGTGACACTGTTTAACCCACTAGTACTGGTACTGTATAGTGACACTGTTTACCCCCTCCCCCCATGCTGTAGTAACAAGGCCTGTAATTTGCTGGTTCCAGAAACATACATACACACACACACACACACACACACACACACACACATACATGCATAAATACACACACAGTCACATACATACACACACACAGTCACATACATACACACACACACACACACATAAACACCAATGGGTAAAAAAGAAAGACTAACCCCTGTAGTCAGAGACACTAGTGAAGCATCATGTCACACTCACATGATATCAGTGCAGGCAGTGGCAGGTCAACATTTTTTATTTATTTATTTATTTTTTTCTTTAAGCTGCGCCTCCACCCTTGGGGGACCAGTCACAATTCCGTCCTCTGCACCCCCTGTAGTTTTGCCGCTGACGTAAGAGCTGCAAGTTGGAATTAACTTTGTGTATCCAGATTCCTTTTTGTATCCTGAATCCTTGTAGCAGTAAACTGAGACGCAATGAAACATCAATGTGCTTTTACCAGCATATCAGAGTGCTGCATCACTTGTGAATATAACACGACAGAGTGGTGTTTCATTTGTGAGTATAATAACTCAGTGTGCCTTTACCAGCACGTCAGAGTGCTGCATCACTTGTGAGTATAACATGACAGATGTGAGTATAACACGAAAGTGTGCTGCATCACTTGTAAATATAACACGACAGAGTGCTGCATCACTTGTAAGTATAACATGACAAAGTGCTGAATCACTTGTGAGTATAAAACAACAGAGTGCTGCATCACTTGTGAGTATAACAAGACAGATGTGAGTATAACACGACAGAGTGCTGCCTCACTTGTAAGTATAACATAACAGAGTGCTGAATCACTTGTGAGTATAACAAGACAGATGTGAGTATAACATGACAGAGTGCTGCATCACTTGTGAGTATAACAAGACAGATGTGAGTATAACATGACAGAGTGCTTCATAACTTGTGAGTATAACAAGACAGATGTGAGTATAACATGACAGAGTGCTGCATCACTTGTGAGTATAACACGACAAAGTGCGGCATCACTTGTAAGTATAACATGGCAGAGTGCTGCATAGCTTGTAAATATAACACGACAGAGTGCTGCATCACTTGTAAGTATAACATGGCAGAGTGCTGCATAGCTTGTAAATATAACACGACAGAGTGCTGAATCACTTGTGAGTATAACTGCATAAAGAGCTGCATTACTTGTGACTATAACACGTCAGAATGCTGCATAACTTGCGATTTTAAAATGACAAAGTGTAGCATTACTTGTAAGTATAACATGACAAAGTGCTGCATCACTTGTGAGTATAACATGACAGAGTGCTGCATCAGTTGTGAGTATAACATGACAGAGTGCTGCATCAGTTGTGAGTATAACATGACAGAGTACCAAATTACTACTGAGTATAACATGACAGAGGGCTGTATCATTTGTGAGTATAACATGACAGAGTGCTGTTTCACTAGTGAGTATAACACAACAGAGTGCTGCATCACTTTTGAATATAACACGACAGACTGCTGCATCACTTATGAGTATAACTGGACAGAGTGATGCATCACTTATGAGTATAACAAGACAGAGTGCTGCATCACTTGTGAGTATAACACGACAGATGTGAGTATAACACAACAAAGTGCTGCATCACTTGTGAGTATAACACCATAGAGTGCTGCATCACATGTGAGTATAACACGACAGAGTACTGCATGACTTGTGAGTATAACACAACAGATGTGAGTATAACACCACAGAGTACTGCATCACTTGTGAGTATAACACCATATACTGCTGCATCACTTGTGAGTATAACACAACAGAGTGTTGCATCACCTGTGAGTATTACACAACAGAGTGCTGCATTACTTATGAGTATAACACGACAGAATGCTGCATCACTTGTGAGTATAACACGACAGAGTGCTGCATCGCTTGTGAGTATAACACCATACACTGCTGCATCACTTGTCAGTAGAACACAATATAGTGCTGCATCACTTTTGAGTATAACACAACAGAGTGCTGCACCACTTGTGAGTATAACAGAACAGAATGCTGCACCATGTGAGTATAACAAGACAGAGTACTGCATAACTTGTGAGTATAACACAACAGAGTGATGCATTACTTGTGAGTATAGCATGACAGAGTCCTGCATCACTTGTGAATATAACAAGACAGAGTGCTGCATCACCTGTGAGTATAACACGACAGAGTGCTGCATAACTTGTGAGTATAGCATGACAGAGTGCTGCATAACTTGTGAGTATAACATGACAGAGTGCTACATCACATGTGAGTATAACATGACAGAGTGCTGCATCACTTGTGAGTATAACACAACAGATGTGATTATAACACCACAGAGTGCTGAATCACTTGTGAGTATAACATGACAGAGTGCTACATAACATGTAAGTATAACATGACAGAGTGCTACATCACATGTGAGTATAACATGACAGAGTGCTGCATCACATGTAAGTATAACATGACAAAGTGCTATATCACATGTGAGTATAACATGACAGAGTGCTACATAACATGTGAATATAACATGACAGAGTGCTACATCACATGTGAATATAACATGACAGAGTGCTACATCACATGTGAGTATAACATGACAGAGTGCTACATCACATGTGAGTATAACATGACAGAGTGCTACATCACATGTGAGTATAACATGACAGAATGCTACATCACATGTGAGTATAACATGACAGAATGCTGCATCACATGTTAGTATAAAATGACAGAGTACTACATCACTTGTGAGTATAACATGACAGAATGCTGCATCACATGTGAGTATAAAATGACAGTGCTGCATCACTTGTGAGTATAACATGACAGAATGCTGCATCACATGTGAGTATAACATGACAGAGTGCTGCATCACATGTGAGTATAACATGACAGAGTGCTGCATCGCTTGTGAGTATAACACCATACACTGCTGCATCACTTGTGAGTATAACACAACATATGTGAGTATTACACAACAGAGAGCTGCATCACTTGTAAGTATAACACCACAGAGTGCTACATCACTTATGAGTATAGCATGACAGAGTGATGCATCACTTGTGAGTATAACATGAAAGAGTGTTGCATTACTTGTGAGTATAACACGGCAGAATGCTGCATCACTTGTTAGTATAACACCATATAGTGCCGCATCACTTGTGAGTTTAACACGGCAGAGTGCTGCATCACTTGTCAGTAGAACACAATATAGTGCTGCATCACTTGTCAGTAGAACACAATATAGTGCTGCATCACTTTTGAGTATAACACAACAGAGTGCTGCACCACTTGTGAGTATAACAAAACAGAATGCTGCATCACATGTGAGTATAACACGAGAGAGTGCTGTATCACTTGTATTACATGACAGAGTGCTGCAGTACTTGTAAGTATAATACTACAGAATGCTGCATCAGTTGTGAGTATAACACAGCATATGTGAGTATTACACAACAGAGAGCTGCATCACTTGTAAGTATAACACCACAGAGTGCTACATCACTTATGAGTATAGCATGACAGAGTGATGCATCACTTGTGAGTATAACATGAAAGAGTGTTGCATTACTTGTGAGTATAACACGGCAGAGTGCTGCATCACTTGTTAGTATAACACCATATAGTGCTGCATCACTTGTGAGTATAACACTGCAGAGTGCTGCATCACCTGTGAGAATAACATGACAGAGTGCAACATCACTTGTGAGTATAACACTGCAGAGTGCTGCATCACCTGTGAGAATAACATGACAGAGTGCTGAATCACTAGTAAGTATAACACAACAGAGAGCTGCACCATGTGAGTATAACAAGACAGAGTACTGCATAACTTGTGAGTATAACACAACAGAGTGCTGCATCACTTGTGAGTATAGCACGACAGACTGCTGCATCACTTGTGAGTATAACACAACAGAGTGATGCATTACTTGTGAGTATAGCATGACAGAGTCCTACATCACTTGTGAATATAACAAGACAGAGTGCTGCATCACCTGTAAGTATAACACGACAGAGTGCTGCATAACTTGTGAGTATAACACGACAGAGTGCTACATCACTTGTGAATATAACAAGACAGAGTGCTGCATCACCTGTGAGTATAACACGACAGAGTGCTACATCACTTGTGAATATAACAAGACAGAGTGCTGCATCACCTGTGAGTATAACACAACAGAGTGCTGCATCACTTGTGAGAATAACACGACAGAGTGCTGCATAATTTGTGAGTATAACATGACAGAGTGCTACATCACCTGTAAGTATAACACGACAGAGTGCTGCATCACTTGTGAGTATATCATGACAGAGTGCCGCATCACTTGTGAGAATAACACGACAGAGTGCTGCATAACTTGTGAGTATAGCATGACAGAGTGCTACATCACATGTGAGTATAACATGACAGAGTGCTACATCACATGTGAGTATAACATGACAGAGTGCTACATCACATGTGAGTATAACATGACAGAGTGCTACATCACATGTGAGTATAACATGAGAGAGTGCTGCATCACATGTGAGTATAACATGACAGAGTGCTATATCACATGTGAGTATAACATGACAGAGTACTACATCACTAGTGAGTATAACATGACAGAGTGCTACATCACATGTGAGTATAACATGACAGAGTGCTACATCACATGTGAGTATAACATGACAGAGTGCTACATCACATGTGAGTATAACATGACAGAGTACTACATCACATGTGAGTATAACATGACAGAGTGCTACATCACATGTGAGTATAACATGACAGAGTGCTACATCACATGTGAGTATAACATGACAGAGTGCCGAATCACATGTGAGTATAACATGACAGAGTGCTACATCACATGTGAGTATAACATGACAGAGTGCTACATCACATGTGAGTATAACTTGACAGAGTGCTGCATCACCTGTGAGTATAACACGACAGAGTACTACATCACTTGTGAGTATAACATGACAGAGTGCTGCATCACCTGTGAGTATAACACAACAGAGTGCTGCATCACTTGTGAGTATAACATGACAGAGTGCTGCATCACTTGTGAGAATAACACGACAGAGTGCTGCATAACTTGTGAGTATAGCATGACAGAGTGCTGCATAACTTGTGAGTATAACATGACAGAGTGCCGAATCACATGTGAGTATAACATGACAGAGTGCTGCATCACATGTGAGTATAAAATGACAGAGTGCTACATCACTTGTGAATATAACAAGACAGATTGCTACATCACATGTGAGTATAACATGACAGAGTGCTGCATCACCTGTGAGTATAACACGACAGAGTGCTGCATCACTTGTGAGTATAACACAACAGAGTCCTGCATCACTTGTGAGTATAACACAACAGATGTGATTATAACACCACAGAGTGCTGAATCACTTGTGAGTATAACATGACAGAGTGCTACATCACATGTAAGTATAACATGACAGAGTGCTACATCACATGTGAGTATAACATGACAGAGTGCTGCATCACATGTAAGTATAACATGACAAAGTGCTACATCACATGTGAGTATAACATGACAGAGTGCTACATAACATGTGAGTATAACATGACAGAGTGCTACATCACTTGTGAATATAACAAGACAGATTGCTACATCACATATGAGTATAACATGACAGAGTGCTACATCACATGTGAGTATAACATGCCAGAGTGCTGCATCATTTGTGAGTATAACATGACAAAGTGCGCTCCAACACATATGAGTATAACACGACAGAATGCTGCATAACTTGTGGGTATAACATGACAGAGTGCTGCATCACATGTGAGTATAACACGACAGAGTGCTGCATCACATGTGAATATAACATGACAGAGTGATACATCACATGTGAGTATAACATGACAGAGTGCTACATCACATGTGAGTATAACATGACAGAGTGCTACATCACATGTGAGTATAACACAACAGAATGCTGCATCACATGTGAGTATAACATGACAGAGTGCTACATCACATGTGAGTATAACATGACAGAGTGCTGAATCACATGTGAGTATAACATGACAGAGTGCTGCATCACATGTGAGTATAACATGACAGAGTGCTGCATCACATGTGAGTATAACATGACAGAGTGCTACATCACATGTGAGTATAACATGACAGAGTGCTACATCACATGTGAGTATAACATGACAGAGTGCTGCATCACATGTGAGTATAACATGACAGAGTGCTACATCACATGTGAGTATAACATGACAGAGTGCTACATCACATGTGAGTATAACATGACAGAGTGCTACATCACATGTGAGTATAACATGACAGAGTGCTGCATCACTAGTGAGTATAACATGACAGAGTGCTACATCACATGTGAGTATAACATGACAGAGTGCTACATCACATGTGAGTACAACATGACAGTGCGCTGCATCACATGTGAGTATAACATGACAGAGTGCTACATCACATGTGAGTACAACATGACAGTGCGCTGCATCACATGTGAGTATAACACGACAGAGTGCTACATCACATGTGAGTATAACATGACAGAGTGCTGAATCACATGTGAGTATAACATGACAGAGTGCTACATCACATGTGAGTATAACATGACAGAGTGCTGAATCACATGTGAGTATAACATGACAGAGTGCTACATCACACGTGAGTATAACATGACAGAGTGCTACATCACATGTGAGTATAACATGACAGAGTGCTACATCACATGTGAGAATAACATGACAGAGTGCTACATCACATGTGAGTATAACATGACAGAGTGCTACATCACATGTGAGTATAACATGACAGAGTGCTGCATCACATGTGAGTATATCATTACAGAGTGCTACATCACATGTGAGTATATCATTACAGAGTGCTACATCACATGTGAGTATATCATTACAGAGTGCTACATCACATGTGAGTATAACATGTTGAGTGCTGCATCACATGTGAGTATAACATGACAGAGTGCTACATCACATGTGAGTATAACATGACAGAGTGCTACATCACATGTGAGTATATCATTACAGAGTGCTACATCACATGTGAGTATAACATGACAGAGCGCTACATCACATGTGAGTATAACATGACAGAGTGCTGCATCACTAGTGAGTATAACATGACAGAGTGCTACATCACATGTGAGTATAAAATGACAGAGTGCTGCATCACATGTGAGTATAACATGACAGAGTGCTGCATCACGTGTGAGTATAACATGACAGAGTGCTACATCACATGTGAGTATAACATGACAGAGTGCTACATCACATGTGAGTATAACATGACAGAGTGCTACATCACATGTGAGTATAACATGAAGGAGTGCTACATCACATGTGAGTATAACATGACAGAGTGCTGCATCACATGTGAGTATAACATGACAGAGTGCTGAATCACATGTGAGTATAACATGACAGAGTGCTACATCACATGTGAGTATAACATGACAGAGTGCTACATCACATGTGAGTATAACATGACAGAGTGCTACATCACATGTGAGTATAACATGACAGAGTGCTACGTCACATGTGAGTATAACATGACAGAGTGCTACATCACATGTGAGTATAACATGACAGAGTGCTACATCACATGTGAGTATAACATGACAGAGTGCTACATCATATGTGAGTATAACATGACAGAGTACTACATCACATGTGCGTATAACATGACAGAGTGCTACATCACATGTGAGTATAACATGACAGAGTGCTACATCACATGTGAGTATAACATGACAGAGTGCCGAATCACATGTGAGTATAACATGACAGAGTGCTACATCACATGTGAGTATAACATGACAGAGTGCTACATCACATGTGAGTATAACATGACAGAGTGCTACATCACATGTGAGTATAACATGACAGAGTGCTGAATCACATGTGAGTATAACATGACAGAGTGCTACATCACTTGTGAGTATAACATGACAGAGTGCCGAATCACATGTGAGTATAACATGACAGAGTGCTACATCACATGTGAGTATAACATGACAGAGTGCTACATCACATGTGAGTATAACATGACAGAGTGCTACATCACATGTGAGTATAACATGACAGAGTGCTGAATCACATGTGAGTATAACATGACAGAGTGCTACATCACTTGTGAGTATAACATGACAGAGTGCTACATCACATGTGAGTATAACATGACAGAGTGCTACATCACATGTGAGTATAACATGACAGAGTGCTACATCACATGTGAGTATAACATGACAGAGTGCTACATCACATGTGAGTATAACATGACAGAGTGCTACATCACATGTGAGTATAACATGACAGAGTGCTGCATCACCTGTGAGTATAACACGACAGAGTGCTGCATCACTTGTGAGTATAACACAACAGAGTCCTGCATCACTTGTGAGTATAACATGACAGAGTGCTACATCACATGTGAGTATAACATGACAGAGTGCTACATCACATGTGAGTATAACATGACAGAGTGCTGCATCACCTGTGAGTATAACACGACAGAGTGCTGCATCACTTGTGAGTATAACACAACAGAGTCCTGCATCACTTGTGAGTATAACACAACAGAGTCCTGCATCACTTGTGAGTATAACATGACAGAGTGCTACATCACATGTAAGTATAACATGACAGAGTGCTACATCACATGTGAGTATAACATGACAGAGTGCTACATCACATGTGAGTATAACATGACAGAGTGCTGCATCACCTGTGAGTATAACACGACAGAGTGCTGCATCACTTGTGAGTATAACACAACAGAGTCCTGCATCACTTGTGAGTATAACACAACAGAGTCCTGCATCACTTGTGAGTATAACATGACAGAGTGCTACATCACATGTAAGTATAACATGACAGAGTGCTGCATCACATGTAAGTATAACATGACAAAGTGCTACATCACATGTGAGTATAATAGACATGTGCGGTTCGTTTCGGATTAATTCGGAAATTCGGTAAATTCGGTAAATTCGGAGATTCGGATCGATTCGGATTTCCGAATTAAAATACTTCCGAATCTACCGAATGAATCCGAAATAGCTGCCGTATCTCCGAATAAATCCGAATTAGCTCGTTAAGATTCGGCATTTCCCCATAGGAAACAATGGGAGTTTCGGCTGAAAAAAAACTAACACCGCAGCCCCATTGTTTCCTATGGGGAAACACTAAGTCTGCACCTAACACCCTAACATGTACCCCGAGTCTCTAAACACCCCTAATCTAACACTTATTAACCCCTAATCTGCTGCCTCCGCTATCGCTGACACCTGCATTATTTTATTAACCCCTAATCTGCCGACCGAATATCGCCGCCACTTTCATTATAACTATTAACCCCTAATCTGCTGTCCCTAACACCACCGACCCCTACATTATAGTTATTAACCCCTAATCTGCCTCCCCCCAACGTCGCCGCAATCTAACTACAAGTATTAACCCCTAATCTGCCGACCCGATATCGCCGCCGCCTACATTATAACTATTAACCCCTAATCTGCTGTCCCTAACACCGCCGACCCCTACATTATAGTTAGTAACCCCTAATCTGCCTCCCCCAACGTCGCCACAATCTAACTACAAGTATTAACCCCTAATCTGCCGACCCGATATCGCCGCCGCCTACATTATAGCTATTAACCCCTAATCTGCCGACCCGATATCGCCGCCGCCTACATTATAACTATTAACCCCTAATCTGCTGTCCCTAACACCGCCGACCCCTACATTATAGTTATTAACCCCTAATCTGCCTCCCCCCAACGTCGCCACAATCTAACTACAAGTATTAACCCCTAATCTGCCGACCCAATATCGCCGCCGCCTACATTATAACTATTAACCCCTAATCTGCCGACCCGATATCGCCGCCGCCTAAATTATAGCTATTAACCCCTAATCTGCCGACCCGATATCGCCGCCGCCTACATTATAACTATTAACCCCTAATCTGCTGTCCCTAACACCGCCGACCCCTACATTATAGTTATTAACCCCTAATCTGCCTCCCCCCAACGTCGCCACAATCTAACTACAAGTATTAACCCCTAATCTGCCGACCGCAAATCGCCGCCACTATAATAAATGTATTAACCCCTAAACCGCTGCACTCCCGCCTCGCAAACACTATAATACATTTTATTAACCCCTAATCTGCCCTCCCTAACATCGCCGCCACCTACCTACAATTATTAACCCCTAATCTCCCGCCCCCATCGTCGCCGCTACTATAATAAGGTTATTAACCCCTAAACCTAAATCTAACCCTAACACTAACACCCCCTAACTTAAATATAATTTAAATAAAACGAAATAAGTTTACTATAGTTAAATAAATGAATCCTATTTAAAACTAAAGACTTACCTGTAAAATAAACCCTAAGATAGCTGCAATATAACTAATAGTTACATTGTAGCTATTTTAGGATTTATTTTTATTTTACAGGCAACTTTGTATTTATTTTAACTAGGTACAATAGTTATTAAATAGTTAATAACTATTTAATAACTACCTAGCTAAAATAAATACAAATTTACCTGTAAAATAAATCCTAACCTAAGTTACACTAACACCTAACACTACACTATCATTAAATTAACTAAATAAATGAATCATATTTAAAACAAAATACTTACCTGTAAAATAAACCCTAATATAGCTGCAATATAACTAATAGTTACATTGTAGCTATTTTAGCATTTATATTTATTTTACAGGCAACTTTGTATTTATTTTAACTAGGTACAAAAGCTATTAAATATTTATTGACTAATTAATAGCTACCTAGTTAAAATAATTACAAAATTACCTGTAAAATAAATCCTAACCTAAGTTACAATTAAACCTAACACTACACTGTCATTAAATAAATTAACTACAAGTACCTACAATTATCTACAATTAAATAAGCTAAAGTACAAAACCCCCCCACTAAATTACAAAAAAAAACAAACACTAAATTACAAAAAATAAAAAAATATTACAAGAATTTTAAACTAATTACACCTAATCTAAGCCCCCTAATAAAATAACAAAGCCCCCCAAAATAAAAAAAAATGCCCTACCCTATACTAAATTACAAAAGTTAACAGCTCTATTACCTTACCAGCCCTGAACAGGGCCCTTTGCGGCGCATGCCCCAAAGAAAACAGCTCTTTTGCCTGTAAAAAAAAAACACAATCCCCCCCCCCCCACATTACAACCCACCACCCACATACCCCTACTCTAACCCAAACCCCCCTTAAATAAACCTAACACTACCCCCCTGAAGATCTCCCTACCTTGAGTCGTGTTCACCCAGCCGGGCCGAAGTCTTCATCCGATGGGGCAGAAGAGGACATCCAGACCGGCAGAAGTCTTCATCCAAGCGGGGCAAGAAGAGGTCTTCCATCCATCATACAAGTACCAAAATACAAACAAACACTAAATTAGCAAAAATAATAAAATATTACAATAATTTTAAACTAATTACACCTAATCTAAGCCCCCTACTAGCTATTAATATAGCTTCAATATAACTAATAGTTACATTGTAGCTATTTTAGGATTTATATGTATTTTACAGGCAACTTTGTATTTATTTTAACTAGGTACAATAGTTATTAAATAGTTAATAACTATTTAATAACTACCTAGCTAAAATAAATACAAATTTACCTGTAAAATAAATCATAACCTAAGTTACAATTACACCTAACACTACACTATCATTAAATTAACTAAATAAATGAATCCTATATAAAACTAAAGACTTACCTGTAAAATAAACCCTAATATAGCTGCAATATAACTAATAGTTACATTGTAGCTATTTTAGCATTTATATTTATTGTACAGGCAACTTTGTATTCATTTTAACTAGGTTCAATAGCTATTAAATAGATATTGACTATTTAATAGCTACCTAGTTAAAATAATTACAAAATTACCTGTAAAATAAATCCTAACCTAAGTTACAATTAAACCTAACACTACACTATCATTAAATAAATTAACTACAAGTACCTACAATTAAATACAATTAAGCCCCCTACTAGCTATTAATATAGCTACAATATAACTAATAGTTACATTGTAGCTATTTTAGGATTTATATTTATTTTACAGGCAACTTTGTATTTATTTTAACTAGGTACAATAGCTATTAAATAGTTAATAACTACCTAGCTAAAATAAATACAAATTTACCTGTAAAATAAACCCTAACCTAAGTTACAATTACACCTAACACTACACTGTCATTAAATTAACTAAATAAATTAATCCTATATAAAACTAAATACTTACCTGTAAAATAAACCCTAATATAGCTACAATATAACTAATAGTTACATTGTAGCTATTTTAGCATTTATATTTATTTTACAGGCAACTTTGTATTTATTTTAACTAGGTACAATAGCTATTAAATAGTTATTGACTAATTAATAGCTACCTAGTTAAAATAATTACAAAATTACCTGTAAAATAAATCCTAACCTAAGTTACTATTAAACCTAACACTACACTATCATTAAATAAATTAACTACAAGTACCTACAATTAAATACAATGAAATAAACTAAACTAAAGTACAAAAAAAACAAACACTAAATTACAAAAAAATAAAAAAATATTACAAGAATTTTAAACTAATTACACCTAATCTAAGCCCCCTAATAAAATAACAAAGCCCCCCAAAATAAAAAAAATGCCCTACCCTATACTAAATTACAAAAGTAATCAGCTCTATTACCTTACCAGCCCTGAACAGGGCCTTTTGCGGGGCATGCCCCAAAGAAAACAGCTCTTTTGCCTGTAAAAAAAAAACACAATACCCCCCCCCACATTACAACCCACCACCCACATACCCCTACTCTAACCCAAACCCCCCTTAAATAAACCTAACACTACCCCCCTGAAGATCTCTCTACCGTATCTTCACCCAGCGGGCCGAAGTCTTCATCCGATCGGGCAGAAGAGGACATCCAGACCGGCAGAAGTCTTCATCCAAGCGGGGCAAGAAGAGGTCTTCCATCCATCAGAAGTCTTGATCCAGGCGGCATCTTCTCTGTTCATCCATCCGGAGCGGAGCGGCAGCATCCTGAAGACATCCCACGCAGAGCATCCTCTTCTTTCTTGATCCGACGACTAGGTGACTGTACCTTTAAGTGACGTCATCCAAGATGGCGTCCCTTGAATTCCGATTGGCTGATAGGATTCTATCAGCCAATCGGAATTAAGGTAGGAAAAATATGATTGGCTGATTTAATCAGCCAATCAGATTCAAGTTCAATCCGATTGGCTGATGGAATCAGCCAATCAGATTGACCTCGCATTCTATTGGCTGTTCCGATCAGCCAATAGAATGCGAGCTCAATCTGATTGGCTGATTGGATCAGCCAATCGGATTGAACTTGAATCTGATTGGCTGATTGAATCAGCCAATCAGATTTTTCCTACCTTAATTCCGATTGGCTGATAGAATCCTATCATCCAATCGGAATTCAAGGGACGCCATCTTGGATGACGTCACTTAAAGGTACAGTCACCTAGTCGTCGGATCAAGAAAGAAGAGGATGCTCTGCGTGGGATGTCTTCAGGATGCTGCCGCTCCGCTCCGGATGGATGAACAGAGAAGATGCCGCCTGGATCAAGACTTCTGATGGATGGAAGACCTCTTCTTGCCCCGCTTGGATGAAGACTTCTGCCGGTCTGGATGTCCTCTTCTGCCCCATCGGATGAAGACTTCGGCCCGCTGGGTGAAGACACGGTAGAGAGAGATCTTCAGGGGGGTAGTGTTAGGTTTATTTAAGGGGGGTTTGGGTTAGAGTAGGGGTATGTGGGTGGTGGGTTGTAATGTGGGGGGGGGGTATTGTGTTTTTTTTTACAGGCAAAAGAGCTGTTTTCTTTGGGGCATGCCTCCGCAAAAGGCCCTTTTAAGGGCTGGTAAGGTAATAGAGCTGATTACTTTTGTAATTTAGTATAGGGTAGGGCATTTTTTTATTTTGGGGGGCTTTGTTATTTTATTAGGGGGCTTAGATTAGGTGTAATTAGTTTAAAATTCTTGTAATTTTTTTTTATTTTTTGTAATTTAGTGTTTGGTTTTTTTGTACTTTAGTTTAGTTTATTTCATTGTATTTAATTGTAGGTACTTGTAGTTAATTTATTTAATGATAGTGTAGTGTTAGGTTTAATAGTAACTTAGGTTAGGATTTATTTTACAGGTAATTTTGTAATTATTTTATCTAGGTAGCTATTAAACAGTAAATATCTATTTAATAGCTATTGTACCTAGTTAAAATAAATACAAAGTTGCCTGTAAAATAAATATAAATGCTAAAATAGCTACAATGTAACTATTAGTTATATTGTAGCTATATTAGGGTTTATTTTACAGGTAAGTATTTAGTTTTATATAGGATTAATTTATTTAGTTAATTTAATGACAGTGTAGTGTTAGGTGTAATTGTAACTTAGGTTAGGGTTTATTTTACAGGTAAATTTGTATTTATTTTAGCTAGGTAGTTATTAACTATTTAATAGCTATTGTACCTAGTTAAAATAAATACAAAGTTGCCTGTAAAATAAATATAAATCCTAAAATAGCTACAATGTAACTATTAGTTATATTGAAGCTATATTAATAGCTAGTAGGGGGCTTAGATTAGGTGTAATTAGTTTAAAATTATTGTAATATTTTATTATTTTTGCTAATTTAGTGTTTGTTTGTTTTTTTGTACTTTTCTGATGGATGGAAGACCTCTTCTTGCCCCGCTTGGATGAAGACTTCTGCCGGTCTGGATGTCCTCTTCTGCCCCATCGGATGAAGACTTCGGCCCGGCTGGGTGAACACGACTCAAGGTAGGGAGATCTTCAGGGGGGTAGTGTTAGGTTTATTTAAGGGGGGTTTGGGTTAGAGTAGGGGTATGTGGGTGGTGGGTTGTAATGTGGGGGGGGGTATTGTGTTTTTTTTTACAGGCAAAAGAGCTGTTTTCTTTGGGGCATGCCCCGCAAAAGGCCCTGTTCAGGGCTGGTAAGGTAATAGAGCTGTTAACTTTTGTAATTTAGTATAGGGTAGGGCATTTTTTTTTATTTTGGGGGGCTTTGTTATTTTATTAGGGGGCTTAGATTAGGTGTAATTAGTTTAAAATTCTTGTAATATTTTTTTATTTTTTGTAATTTAGTGGGGGGGGTTTTGTACTTTAGTTTAGTTTTTTAATTGTATTTAATTGTAGGTACTTGTAGTTAATTTATTTAATGATAGTGTTAGGTTTAATTGTAACTTAGGTTAGGATTTATTTTACAGGTAATTTTGTAATTATTTTAACTAGGTAGCTATTAAACAGTAAATATCTATTTAATAGCTATTGTACCTAGTTAAAATAAATACAAAGTTGCCTGTACAATAAATATAAATGCTAAAATAGCTACAATGTAACTATTAGTTATATTGCAGCTATATTAGGGTTTATTTTACAGGTAAGTCTTTAGTTTTATATAGGATTCATTTATTTAGTTAATTTAATGATAGTGTAGTGTTAGGTGTAATTGTAACTTAGGTTATGATTTATTTTACAGGTAAATTTGTATTTATTTTAGCTAGGTAGTTATTAAATAGTTATTAACTATTTAATAGCTATTGTACCTAGTTAAAATAAATAGAAAGTTGCCTGTAAAATAAATATAAATCCTAAAATAGCTACAATGTAACTATTAGTTATATTGAAGCTATATTAATAGCTAGTAGGGGGCTTAGATTAGGTGTAATTAGTTTAAAATTATTGTAATATTTTATTATTTTTTGTAATTTAGTGTTTGTTTGTATTTTGGTACTTGTATGATGGATGGAAGACCTCTTCTTGCCCAGCTTGGATGAAGACTTCTGCCGGTCTGGATGTCCTCTTCTGCCCCATCGGATGAAGACTTCGGCCCGGCTGGGTGAACACGACTCAAGGTAGGGAGATCTTCAGGGGGGTAGTGTTAGGTTTATTTAAGGGGGGTTTGGGTTAGAGTAGGGGTATGTGGGTGGTGGGTTGTAATGTGGGGGGGGATTGTGTTTTTTTTTTTACAGGCAAAAGAGCTGTTTTCTTTGGGGCATGCCCCGCAAAGGGCCCTGTTCAGGGCTGGTAAGGTAATAGAGCTGTTAACTTTTGTAATTTAGTATAGGGTAGGGCATTTTTTTTATTTTGGGGGGCTTTGTTATTTTATTAGGGGGCTTAGATTAGGTGTAATTAGTTTAAAATTCTTGTAATATTTTTTTATTTTTTGTAATTTAGTGTTTGGTTTTTTTTGTAATTTAGTGGGGGGGTTTTGTACTTTAGTTTATTTAATTGTAGATAATTGTAGGTACTTGTAGTTAATTTATTTAATGACAGTGTAGTGTTAGGTTTAATTGTAACTTAGGTTAGGATTTATTTTACAGGTAATTTTGTAATTATTTTAACTAGGTAGCTATTAATTAGTCAATAACTATTTAATAGCTTTTGTACCTAGTTAAAATAAATACAAAGTTGCCTGTAAAATAAATATAAATGCTAAAATAGCTACAATGTAACTATTAGTTATATTGCAGCTATATTAGTGTTTATTTTACAGGTAAGTATTTTGTTTTAAATATGATTCATTTATTTAGTTAATTTAATGATAGTGTAGTGTTAGGTGTTAGTGTAACTTAGGTTAGGATTTATTTTACAGGTAAATTTGTATTTATTTTAGCTAGGTAGTTATTAAATAGTTATTAACTATTTAATAACTATTGTACCTAGTTAAAATAAATACAAAGTTGCCTGTAAAATAAAAATAAATCCTAAAATAGCTACAATGTAACTATTAGTTATATTGCAGCTATCTTAGGGTTTATTTTACAGGTAAGTCTTTAGTTTTAAATAGGATTCATTTATTTAACTATAGTAAACTTATTTCGTTTTATTTAAATTATATTTAAGTTAGGGGGTGTTAGTGTTAGGGTTAGATTTAGGTTTAGGGGTTAATAACCTTATTATAGTAGCGGCGACGTTGGGGGCGGGAGATTAGGGGTTAATAATTGTAGGTAGGTGGCGGCGATGTTAGGGAGGGCAGATTAGGGGTTAATAAAATGTATTATAGTGTTTGCGAGGCGGGAGTGCGGCGGTTTAGGGGTTAATACATTTATTATAGTGGCGGCGATTTGCGGTCGGCAGATTAGGGGTTAATACTTGTAGTTAGATTGTGGCGACGTTGGGGGGAGGCAGATTAGGGGTTAATAACTATAATGTAGGGGTCGGCGGTGTTAGGGACAGCAGATTAGGGGTTAATAGTTATAATGTAGGCGGCGGCGATATCGGGTCGGCAGATTAGGGGTTAATACTTGTAGTTAGATTGCGGCGACGTTGGGGGGGGCAGATTAGGGGTTAATAACTATAATGTAGTGGTCGGCGGTGTTAGGGACAGCAGATTAGGGGTTAATAGTTATAATGTAGGTGGCGGCGATATCGGGTCGGCAGATTAGGGGTTAATACTTGTAGTTAGATTGCGGCGACGTTGGGGGAGGCAGATTAGGGGTTAATAACTATAATGTAGGGGTCGGCGGTGTTAGGGACAGCAGATTAGGGGTTAATAGCTATAATGTAGGCGGCGGCGATATCGGGTCGGCAGATTAGGGATTAATACTTGTAGTTAGATTGCGGCGACATTGGGGGGGGCAGATTAGGGGTTAATAACTATAATGTAGGGGTCGGCGGTGTTAGGGACAGCAGATTAGGGGTTAATAGCTATAATGTAGGCGGCGGCGATATTGGGTAGGCAGATTAGGGGTTAATACTTGTAGTTAGATTGCGGCGACGTTGGGGGAGGCAGATTAGGGGTTAATAACTATAATGTAGGGGTCGGCGGTGTTAGGGACAGCAGATTAGGGGTTAATAGCTATAATGTAGGCGGCGGCGATATCCGATCGGCAGATTAGGGGTTAAATAATGTTATTATAGGGTTTGCGATGTGGGGGGGCCTCGGTTTAGTGGTTCATAGGTAGTTTATGGGTGTTAGTGACTTAGTGTACTAAATGGGTGTTAGTGTACTAAAAACATACCGAATTTCGGAACGGAATAGAACCGAATTCAGCCGAATCCGAATAAATCCGAAACGAATTTATTCGGATCCGAATAAATCCGAAACGAATTTATTCAAATTTTGCCGAATCAGATTCGATCCGAAACGAAATTCGAAAAGTCCGAATCGATCAGAACCGAAAACGAACCGAATTTTTTAGCGGTGCACATGTCTAGAGTATAACATGACAGAGTGCTACATAACATGTGAGTATAACATGACAGAGTGCTACATCACTTGTGAATATAACAAGACAGATTGCTACATCACATATGAGTATAACATGACAGAGTGCTACATCACATGTGAGTATAACATGCCAGAGTGCTGCATCATTTGTGAGTATAACATGACAGAGTGCTGCATCACTTGTTAGTATAACATGACAAAGTGCGCTCCAACACATATGAGTATAACACGACAGAATGCTGCATTACTTGTGGGTATAACATGACAGAGTGCTGCATCACATGTGAGTATAACATGACAGAGTGCTACATAACATGTGAGTATAACATGACAGAGTGCTACATCACTTGTGAATATAACAAGACAGATTGCTACATCACATATGAGTATAACATGACGGAGTGCTACATCACATGTGAGTATAACATGACAGAGTGCTACATCACATGTGAGTATAACATGACAGAGTGCTGCATCACATGTGAGTATAACATGACAGAGTGCTACATAACATGTGAGTATAACATGACAGAGTGCTACATCACTTGTGAATATAACAAGACAGATTGCTACATCACATATGAGTATAACATGACAGAGTGCTACATCACATATGAGTATAACATGACAGAGTGCTACATCACATGTGAGTATAACATGCCAGAGTGCTGCATCACTTGTTAGTATAACATGACAAAGTGCGCTCCAACACATATGAGTATAACATGACAGAGCGCTACATCACTAGTGAGTATAACATGACAGAGTGCTACATCACATGTGAGTATAAAATGACAGAGTGCTGCATAACTTGTGGGTATAACATGACAGAGTGCTGCATCACATGTGAGTATAACATGTCAGTGCTGCATCACATGTGAGTATAACATGACAGTGCTGCATCACATGTGAGTATAACACGACAGAGTGCTGCATCACATGTGAATATAACATGACAGAGTGCTACATCACATGTGAGTATAACACAACAGAGTGCTGCATCACATGTGAGTATAAACATGACAGAGCGCTACATCACATGTGAGTATAAAAATGACAGAGTGCTGCATCACATGTGAGTATAACATGACAGAGTGCTGCATCACTAGTGAGTATAACATGACAGAGTGCTACATCACATGTGAGTATAAAATGACAGAGTGCTGCATCACATGTGAGTATAACATGACAGAGTGCTGCATCACATGTGAGTATAACATGACAGAGTACTACATCACTAGTGAGTATAACATGACAGAGTGCTACATCACATGTGAGTATAACATGACAGAGTGCTACATCACATGTGAGTATAACATGACAGAGTGCTACATCACATGTGAGTATAACATGAAGGAGTGCTACATCACATGTGAGTATAACATGACAGAGTGCTACATCACATGTGAGTATAACATGACAGAGTGCTACATCACATGTGAGTATAACATGACAGAGTGCTACATCACATGTGAGTATAACATGACAGAGTGCTACATCACATGTGAGTATAACATGACAGAGTGCTACATCACATGTGAGTATAACATGACAGAGTACTACATCACATGTGAGTATAACATGACAGAGTGCTACATCACATGTGAGTATAACATGACAGAGTGCTACATCACATGTGAGTATAACATGACAGAGTGCCGAATCACATGTGAGTATAACATGACAGAGTGCTACATCACATGTGAGTATAACATGACAGAGTGCTACATCACATGTGAGTATAACATGACAGAGTGCTACATCACATGTGAGTATAACATGACAGAGTGCTACATCACATGTGAGTATAACATGACAGAGTGCTGAATCACATGTGAGTATAACATGACAGAGTGCTACATCACATGTGAGTATAACATGACAGAGTGCTACATCACATGTGAGTATAACATGACAGAGTGCTGCATCACTAGTGAGTATAACATGACAGAGTGCTGAATCACATGTGAGTATAACATGACAGAGTGCTGCATCACATGTGAGTATAACATGACAGAGTGCTATATCACATGTGAGTATAACATGACAGAGTGCTACATCACATGTGAGTATAACATGACAGAGTGCTACATCACATGTGAGTATAACATGACAGAGTGCTACATCACATGTGAGTATAACATGACAGAGTGCTACATCACATGTGAGTATAACATGACAGAGTGCTGCATCACATGTGAGTATAACATGACAGAGTACTACATCACTAGTGAGTATAACATGACAGAGTGCTACATCACATGTGAGTATAACATGACAGAGTGCTACATCACATGTGAGTACAACATGACAGTGCGCTGCATCACATGTGAGTATAACATGACAGAGTGCTACATCACATGTGAGTATAACATGACAGTGCGCTGCATCACATGTGAGTATAACATGACAGAGTGCTACATCACATGTGAGAATAACATGACAGAGTGCTACATCACATGTGAGTATAACATGACAGAGTGCTACATCACATGTGAGTATAACATGACAGAGTGCTGCATCACATGTGAGTATATCATTACAGAGTGCTACATCACATGTGAGTATATCATTACAGAGTGCTACATCACATGTGAGTATATCATTACAGAGTGCTACATCACATGTGAGTATAACATGACGGAGTGCTGCATCACATGTGAGTATAACATGACAGAGTGCTACATCACATGTGAGTATAACATGACAGAGTGCTGCATCACTAGTGAGTATAACATGACAGAGCGCTACATCACTAGTGAGTATAACATGACAGAGTGCTACATCACATGTGAGTATAACATGACAGAGTGCTGCATCACTAGTGAGTATAACATGAGAGAGTGCTACATCACATGTGAGTATAAAATGACAGAGTGCTGCATCACATGTGAGCATAACATGACAGAGTGCTGCATCACGTGTGAGTATAACATGACAGAGTGCTACATCACATGTGAGTATAACATGACAGAGTGCTACATCACATGTGAGTATAACATGACAGAGTGCTACATCACATGTGAGTATAACATGACAGAGTGCCGAATCACATGTGAGTATAACATGACAGAGTGCTACATCACATGTGAGTATAACATGACAGAGTGCTACATCACATGTGAGTATAACATGACAGAGTGCTACATCACATGTTAGTATAACATGACAGAGTGCTGAATCACATGTGAGTATAACATGACAGAGTGCTACATCACCTGTGAGTATAACATGACAGAGTGCTACATCACATGTGAGTATAACATGACAGAGTGCTGCATCACTAGTGAGTATAACATGACAGAGTGCTACATCACATGTGAATATAACATGACAGAGTGCTACATCACATGTGAGTATAACATGACAGAGTACTACATCACATGTGAGTATAACATGACAGAGTGCTACATCACATGTGAGTATAACATGACAGAGTGCTACATCACATGTGAGTATAACATGACAGAGTGCTACATCACATGTGAGTATAACATGACAGAGTACTACATCACATGTGAGTATAACATGACAGAGTGCTACATCACATGTGAGTATAACATGACAGAGTGCTACATCACATGTGAGTATAACATGACATAGTGCCGAATCACATGTGAGTATAACATGACAGAGTGCTACATCACATGTGAGTATAACATGACAGAGTGCTACATCACATGTGAGTATAACATGACAGAGTGCTACATCACATGTGAGTATAACATGACAGAGTGCTGAATCACATGTGAGTATAACATGACAGAGTGCTACATCACATGTGAGTATAACATGACAGAGTGCTACATCACATGTGAGTATAACATGACAGAGTGCTACATCACATGTGAGTATAACATGACGGAGTGCTACATCACATGTGAGTATAACATGACAGAGTGCTACATCACATGTGAGTATAACATGACAGAGTGCTACATCACATGTGAGTATAACATGACAGAGTGCTACATCACATGTGAGTATAACATGACAGAGTGCTACATCACATGTGAGTATAACATGACAGAGTGCTGCATCACCTGTGAGTATAACACGACAGAGTGCTGCATCACTTGTGAGTATAACATGACAGAGTGCTACATCACATGTGAGTATAACACAACAGAGTCCTGCATCACTTGTGAGTATAACACTACAGAGTCCTGCATCACATGTGAGTATAACATGACAGAGTGCTACATCACATGTGAGTATAACATGACAGAGTGCTACATCACATGTGAGTATAACATGACAGAGTGCTAGCATCACATGTGAGTATAACATGACAGAGTGCTACATCACATGTGAGTATAACATGACAGAGTGCTACATCACATGTGAGTATAACATGACAGAGTGCTACATCACATGTGAGTATAACATGACAGAGTGCTACATCACATGTGAGTATAACATGACAGAGTGCTACATCACATGTGAGTATAACATGACAGAGTGCTGCATCACATGTGAGTATAACATGACAGAGTGCTACATCACATGTGAGTATAACATGACAGAGTGCTACATCACATGTGAGTATAACATGACAGAGTGCTACATCACATGTGAGTATAACATGACAGAGTGCTGCATCACATGTGAGTATAACATGACAGAGTGCTGCATCACATGTGAGTATAACATGACAGAGTGCTACATCACATGTGAGTATAACATGACAGAGTGCTACATCACATGTGAGTATAACATGACAGAGTGCTACATCACATGTGAGTATAACAAGACAGAGTGCTGCATCACATGTGAGTATAACATGACAGAGTGCTACATCACATGTGAGTATAACACAACAGAGTGCTGCATCACATGTGAGTATAACATGACAGAGTGCTACATCACATGTGAGTATAACATGACAGAGTGCTGAATCACATGTGAGTATAACATGACAGAGTGCTGCATCACATGTGAGTATAACATGACAGAGTGCTACATCACATGTGAGTATAACATGACAGAGTGCTGCATCACTAGTGAGTATAACATGACAGAGCGCTACATCACTAGTGAGTATAACATGACAGAGCGCTACATCACATGTGAGTATAACATGACAGAGTGCTGCATCACTAGTGAGTATAACATGACAGAGTGCTGCATCACTAGTGAGTATAACATGACAGAGTGCTACATCACATGTGAGTATAAAATGACAGAGTGCTGCATCACATGTGAGTATAACATGACAGAGTGCTGCATCACATGTGAGTATAACATGACAGAGTACTACATCACTAGTGAGTATAACATGACAGAGTGCTACATCACATGTGAGTATAACATGACAGAGTGCTACATCACATGTGAGTATAACATGACAGAGTGCTACATCACATGTGAGTATAACATGAAGGAGTGCTACATCACATGTGAGTATAACATGACAGAGTGCTACATCACATGTGAGTATAACATGACAGAGTGCTACATCACATGTGAGTATAACATGACAGAGTGCTACATCACATGTGAGTATAACATGACAGAGTGCTACATCACATGTGAGTATAACATGACAGAGTGCTACATCACATGTGAGTATAACATGACAGAGTACTACATCACATGTGAGTATAACATGACAGAGTGCTACATCACATGTGAGTATAACATGACAGAGTGCTACATCACATGTGAGTATAACATGACAGAGTGCCGAATCACATGTGAGTATAACATGACAGAGTGCTACATCACATGTGAGTATAACATGACAGAGTGCTACATCACATGTGAGTATAACATGACAGAGTGCTACATCACATGTGAGTATAACATGACAGAGTGCTACATCACATGTGAGTATAACATGACAGAGTGCTGCATCACATGTGAGTATAACATGACAGAGTACTACATCACTAGTGAGTATAACATGACACAGTGCTACATCACATGTGAGTATAACATGACAGAGTGCTACATCACATGTGAGTACAACATGACAGTGCGCTGCATCACATGTGAGTATAACATGACAGAGTGCTACATCACATGTGAGTATAACATGACAGTGCGCTGCATCACATGTGAGTATAACATGACAGAGTGCTACATCACATGTGAGTATATCATTACAGAGTGCTACATCACATGTGAGTATAACATGACGGAGTGCTGCATCACATGTGAGTATAACATGACAGAGTGCTACATCACATGTGAGTATAACATGACAGAGTGCTGCATCACATGTGAGTATAACATGACAGAGCGCTACATCACTAGTGAGTATAACATGACAGAGTGCTACATCACATGTGAGTATAACATGACAGAGTGCTACATCACATGTGAGTATAACATGACAGAGTGCTACATCACATGTGAGTATAACATGACAGAGTGCTACATCACATGTGAGTATAACATGACAGAGCGCTACATCACATGTGAGTATAACATGACAGAGTGCTGCATCACTAGTGAGTATAACATGACAGAGTGCTACATCACTTGTGAGTATAACATGACAGAGTGCTACATCACATGTGAGTATAAAATGACAGAGTGCTACATCACTAGTGAGTATAACATGACAGAGTGCTACATCACATGTGAGTATAACATGACAGAGTGCTACATCACATGTGAGTATAACATGACAGAGTGCTACATCACATGTGAGTATAACATGACAGAGTGCTACATCACATGTGAGTATAACATGACAGAGTGCTACATCACATGTGAGTATAACATGACAGAGTGCTACATCACATGTGAGTATAACACAACAGAGTGCTACATCACATGTGAGTATAACATGACAGAGTGCTACATCACATGTGAGTATAACATGACAGAGTGCTACATCACATGTGAGTATAACATGACAGAGTGCTACATCACATGTGAGTATAACATGACAGAGTGCTACATCACATGTGAGTATAACATGACAGAGTGCTACATCACATGTGAGTATAACATGACAGAGTACTACATCACATGTGAGTATAACATGACAGAGTGCTACATCACATGTGAGTATAACATGACAGAGTGCTACATCACATGTGAGTATAACATGACATAGTGCCGAATCACATGTGAGTATAACATGACAGAGTGCTACATCACATGTGAGTATAACATGACAGAGTGCTACATCACATGTGAGTATAACATGACAGAGTGCTACATCACATGTGAGTATAACATGACAGAGTGCTGAATCACATGTGAGTATAACATGACAGAGTGCTACATCACATGTGAGTATAACATGACAGAGTGCTACATCACATGTGAGTATAACATGACAGAGTGCTACATCACATGTGAGTATAACATGACGGAGTGCTACATCACATGTGAGTATAACATGACAGAGTGCTACATCACATGTGAGTATAACATGACAGAGTGCTACATCACATGTGAGTATAACATGACAGAGTGCTACATCACATGTGAGTATAACATGACAGAGTGCTACATCACATGTGAGTATAACATGACAGAGTGCTGCATCACCTGTGAGTATAACACTGACAGAGTGCTACATCACTTGTGAGTATAACATGACAGAGTGCTACATCACATGTGAGTATAACACAGACAGAGTGCCTGCATCACTTGTGAGTATAACATGACAGAGTGCTACATCACATGTGAGTATAACATGACAGAGTGCTACATCACATGTGAGTATAACATGACAGAGTGCTGCATCACATGTGAGTATAACATGACAGAGTGCTACATCACATGTGAGTATAACATGACAGAGTGCTACATCACATGTGAGTATAACATGACAGAGTGCTACATCACATGTGAGTATAACATGACAGAGTGCTACATCACATGTGAGTATAACATGACAGAGTGCTACATCACATGTGAGTATAACATGACAGAGTGCTGCATCACTTGTGAGTATAACATGACAGAGTGCTGCATCACTTGTGAGTATAACATGACAGAGTGCTACATCACATGTGAGTATAACATGACAGAGTGCTGCATCACTTGTGAGTATAACATGACAGAGTGCTGCATCACATGTGAGTATAACATGACAGAGTGCTGCATCACATGTGAGTATAACATGACAGAGTGCTGCATCACATGTGAGTATAACATGACAGAGTGCTACATCACATGTGAGTATAACATGACAGAGTGCTACATCACATGTGAGTATAACATGACAGAGTGCTACATCACATGTGAGTATAACATGACAGAGTGCTACATCACATGTGAGTATAACATGACAGAGTGCTACATCACATGTGAGTATAACATGACAGAGTGCTACATCACATGTGAGTATAACACTACAGAGTGCTGCATCACATGTGAGTATAACATGACAGAGTGCTACATCACATGTGAGTATAACATGACAGAGTGCTGAATCACATGTGAGTATAACATGACAGAGTGCTGCATCACATGTGAGTATAACATGACAGAGTGCTACATCACATGTGAGTATAACATGACAGAGTGCTGCATCACTAGTGAGTATAACATGACAGAGCGCTACATCACTAGTGAGTATAACATGACAGAGCGCTACATCACATGTGAGTATAACATGACAGAGTGCTGCATCACATGTGAGTATAACATGACAGAGTGCTACATCACATGTGAGTATAACATGACAGAGTGCTGCATCACATGTGAGTATAACATGACAGAGTGCTGCATCACATGTGAGTATAACATGACAGAGTGCTACATCACATGTGAGTATAACATGACAGAGTGCTACATCACATGTGAGTATAACATGACAGAGTGCTACATCACATGTGAGTATAACATGACAGAGTGCTACATCACATGTGAGTATAACATGACAGAGTGCTACATCACATGTGAGTATAACATGAAGGAGTGCTACATCACATGTGAGTATAACATGACAGAGTGCTACATCACATGTGAGTATAACATGACAGAGTGCTACATCACATGTGAGTATAACATGACAGAGTGCTACATCACATGTGAGTATAACATGACAGAGTGCTACATCACATGTGAGTATAACATGACAGAGTGCTACATCACATGTGAGTATAACATGACAGAGTGCTACATCACATGTGAGTATAACATGACAGAGTGCTACATCACATGTGAGTATAACATGACAGAGTGCTACATCACATGTGAGTATAACATGACAGAGTGCTACATCACATGTGAGTATAACATGACAGAGTGCTACATCACATGTGAGTATAACATGACAGAGTGCTACATCACATGTGAGTATAACATGACAGTGTGCTACATCACATGTGAGTATAACATGACAGAGTGCTACATCACATGTGAGTATAACATGACAGAGTGCTACATCACATGTGAGTATAACATGACAGAGTGCTACATCACATGTGAGTATAACATGACAGAGTGCTACATCACATGTGAGTATAACATGACAGAGTGCCGAATCACATGTGAGTATAACATGACAGAGTGCTACATCACATGTGAGTATAACATGACAGAGTGCTACATCACATGTGAGTATAACATGACAGAGTGCTACATCACATGTGAGTATAACATGACAGAGTGCTACATCACATGTGAGTATAACATGACAGAGTGCTGCATCACATGTGAGTATAACATGACAGAGTACTACATCACATGTGAGTATAACATGACAGAGTGCTACATCACATGTGAGTATAACATGACAGAGTGCTACATCACATGTGAGTACAACATGACAGTGCGCTGCATCACATGTGAGTATAACATGACAGAGTGCTACATCACATGTGAGTATAACATGACAGTGCGCTGCATCACATGTGAGTATATCATTACAGAGTGCTACATCACATGTGAGTATATCATTACAGAGTGCTACATCACATGTGAGTATAACATGACGGAGTGCTGCATCACATGTGAGTATAACATGACAGAGTGCTACATCACATGTGAGTATAACATGACAGAGTGCTGCATCACTAGTGAGAATAACATGACAGAGCGCTACATCACTAGTGAGTATAACATGACAGAGTGCTACATCACATGTGAGTATAACATGACAGAGTGCTGCATCACTAGTGAGTATAACATGAGAGAGTGCTACATCACATGTAAGTATAAAATGACAGAGTGCTGCATCACATGTGAGCATAACATGACAGAGTGCTGCATCACGTGTGAGTATAACATGACAGAGTGCTACATCACATGTGAGTATAACATGACAGAGTGCTACATCACATGTGAGTATAACATGAAAGAGTGCTACATCACATGTGAGTATAACATGACAGAGTGCTACATCACATGTGAGTATAACATGACAGAGTGCTACATCACATGTGAGTATAACACAACAGAGTGCTACATCACCTGTGAGTATAACATGACAGAGTGCTACATCACATGTGAGTATAACATGACAGAGTGCTACATCACATGTGAGTATAACATGACAGAGTGCTACATCACATGTGAGTATAACATGACAGAGTGCTACATCACATGTGAGTATAACATGACAGAATGCTACATCACATGTGAGTATAACATGACAGAGTACTACATCACATGTGAGTATAACATGACAGAGTGCTACATCACATGTGAGTATAACATGACAGAGTGCTACATCACATGTGAGTATAACATGACATAGTGCCGAATCACATGTGAGTATAACATGACAGAGTGCTACATCACATGTGAGTATAACATGACAGAGTGCTACATCACATGTGAGTATAACATGACAGAGTGCTACATCACATGTGAGTATAACATGACAGAGTGCTGAATCACATGTGAGTATAACATGACAGAGTGCTACATCACATGAGAGTATAACATGACAGAGTGCTACATCACATGTGAGTATAACATGACAGAGTGCTACATCACATGTGAGTATAACATGACAGAGTGCTACATCACATGTGAGTATAACATGACAGAGTGCTACATCACATGTGAGTATAACATGACAGAGTGCTACATCACATGTGAGTATAACATGACAGAGTGCTACATCACATGTGAGTATAACATGACAGAGTGCTGCATCACATGTGAGTATAACACGACAGAGTGCTGCATCACTTGTGAGTATAACAAGACAGAGTGCCTAGCATCACTTGTGAGTATAACACAGACAGAGTGCTTCATCACATGTGAGTATAACATGACAGAGTGCTACATCACATGTAAGTATAACATGACAGATTGCTACATCACATGTGAGTATAACATGACAGAGTGCTGCATCACATGTAAGTATAACATGACAAAGTGCTACATCACATGTGAGTATAACATGACAGAGTGCTACATCACTTGTGAATATAACAAGACAGATTGCTACATCACATATGAGTATAACATGACAGAGTGCTACATCACATATGAGTATAACATGACAGAGTGCTACATCACATGTGAGTATAACATGCCAGAGTGCTGCATCATTTGTGAGTATAACATGACAGAGTGCTGCATCACTTGTTAGTATAACATGACAGAGTGCTGCATCACTAGTGAGTATAACATGACAAAGTGCGCTCCAACACATATGAGTATAACACGACAGAATGCTGCATAACTTGTGGGTATAACATGACAGAGTGCTGCATCACATGTGAGTATAACATGACAGTGCTGCATCACATGTGAGTATAACACGACAGAGTGCTGCATCACATGTGAATATAACATGACAGAGTGCTACATCACATGTGAGTATAACATGACAGAGTGCTACATCACATGTGAGTATAACATGACAGAGTGCTACATCACATGTGAGTATAACACGACAGAGTGCTGCATCACATGTGAATATAACATGACAGAGTGCTACATCACATGTGAGTATAACATGACAGAGTGCTGCATCACATGTGAGTATAACATGACAGAGTGCTACATCACATGTGAGTATAACATGACAGAGTGCTGCATCACATGTGAGTATAACATGACAGAGTGCTACATCACATGTGAGTATAACATGACAGAGTGCTGCATCACTAGTGAGTATAACATGACAGAGCGCTACATCACATGTGAGTATAACATGACAGAGTGCTACATCACATGTGAGTATAACATGACAGAGTGCTACATCACATGTGAGTATAACATGACAGAGTGCTACATCACATGTGAGTATAACATGACAGAGTGCTACATCACATGTGAGTATAACATGACAGAGTGCTGCATCACCTGTGAGTATAACACGACAGAGTGCTGCATCACTTGTGAGTATAACACAACAGAGTCCTGCATCACTTGTGAGTATAACACAACAGAGTCCTGCATCACTTGTGAGTATAACATGACAGAGTGCTACATCACATGTAAGTATAACATGACAGATTGCTACATCACATGTGAGTATAACATGACAGAGTGCTGCATCACATGTAAGTATAACATGACAAAGTGCTACATCACATGTGAGTATAACATGACAGAGTGCTACATCACTTGTGAATATAACAAGACAGATTGCTACATCACATATGAGTATAACATGACAGAGTGCTACATCACATATGAGTATAACATGACAGAGTGCTACATCACATGTGAGTATAACATGCCAGAGTGCTGCATCATTTGTGAGTATAACATGACAGAGTGCTGCATCACTTGTTAGTATAACATGACAAAGTGCGCTCCAACACATATGAGTATAACACGACAGAATGCTGCATAACTGGTGGGTATAACATGACAGAGTGCTGCATCACATGTGAGTATAACATGACAGTGCTGCATCACATGTGAGTATAACACGACAGAGTGCTGCATCACATGTGAATATAACATGACAGAGTGCTACATCACATGTGAGTATAACATGACAGAGTGCTACATCACATGTGAGTATAACATGACAGAGTGCTACATCACATGTGAGTATAACACGACAGAGTGCTGCATCACATGTGAATATAACATGACAGAGTGCTACATCACATGTGAGTATAACACTACAGAGTGCTGCATCACATGTGAGTATAACATGACAGAGTGCTACATCACATGTGAGTATAACATGACAGAGTGCTGAATCACATGTGAGTATAACATGACAGAGTGCTGCATCACATGTGAGTATAACATGACAGAGTGCTACATCACATGTGAGTATAACATGACAGAGTGCTGCATCACTAGTGAGTATAACATGACAGAGCGCTACATCACTAGTGAGTATAACATGACAGAGCGCTACATCACATGTGAGTATAACATGACAGAGTGCTGCATCACTAGTGAGTATAACATGACAGAGTGCTACATCACATGTGAGTATAACATGACAGAGTGCTGCATCACCTGTGAGTATAACACGACAGAGTGCTGCATCACTTGTGAGTATAACACAACAGAGTCCTGCATCACTTGTGAGTATAACACAACAGAGTCCTGCATCACTTGTGAGTATAACATGACAGAGTGCTACATCACATGTAAGTATAACATGACAGATTGCTACATCACATGTGAGTATAACATGACAGAGTGCTGCATCACATGTAAGTATAACATGACAAAGTGCTACATCACATGTGAGTATAACATGACAGAGTGCTACATAACATGTGAGTATAACATGACAGAGTGCTACATCACTTGTGAATATAACAAGACAGATTGCTACATCACATATGAGTATAACATGACAGAGTGCTACATCACATGTGAGTATAACATGCCAGAGTGCTGCATCATTTGTGAGTATAACATGACAGAGTGCTGCATCACTTGTTAGTATAACATGACAAAGTGCGCTCCAACACATATGAGTATAACACGACAGAATGCTGCATAACTTGTGGGTATAACATGACAGAGTGCTGCATCACATGTGAGTATAACATGACAGTGCTGCATCACATGTGAGTATAACACGACAGAGTGCTGCATCACATGTGAATATAACATGACAGAGTGCTACATCACATGTGAGTATAACATGACAGAGTGCTACATCACATGTGAGTATAACATGACAGAGTGCTACATCACATGTGAGTATAACACGACAGAGTGCTGCATCACATGTGAATATAACATGACAGAGTGCTACATCACATGTGAGTATAACACAACAGAGTGCTGCATCACATGTGAGTATAACATGACAGAGTGCTACATCACATGTGAGTATAACATGACAGAGTGCTGAATCACATGTGAGTATAACATGACAGAGTGCTGCATCACATGTGAGTATAACATGACAGAGTGCTACATCACATGTGAGTATAACATGACAGAGTGCTGCATCACTAGTGAGTATAACATGACAGAGCGCTACATCACTAGTGAGTATAACATGACAGAGCGCTACATCACATGTGAGTATAACATGACAGAGTGCTGCATCAGTAGTGAGTATAACATGACAGAGTGCTACATCACATGTGAGTATAAAATGACAGAGTGCTGCATCACATGTGAGTATAACACGACAGAGTGCTGCATCACATGTGAGTATAACATGACAGAGTACTACATCACTAGTGAGTATAACATGACAGAGTGCTATATCACATGTGAGTATAACATGACAGAGTGCTACATCACATGTGAGTATAACATGACAGAGTGCTACATCACATGTGAGTATAACATGAAGGAGTGCTACATCACATGTGAGTATAACATGACAGAGTGCTACATCACATGTGAGTATAACATGACAGAGTGCTACATCACATGTGAGTATAACATGACAGAGTGCTACATCACATGTGAGTATAACATGACATAGTGCTACATCACATGTGAGTATAACATGACAGAGTGCTGAATCACATGTGAGTATAACATGACAGAGTGCTACATCACTTGTGAGTATAACATGACAGAGTGCTGCATCACATGTGAGTATAACATGACAGAGTGCTACATCACATGTGAGTATAACATGACAGAGTGCTACATCACATGTGAGTATAACATGACAGAGTACTACATCACATGTGAGTATAACATGACAGAGTGCTACATCACATGTGAGTATAACATGACAGAGTGCTACATCACATGTGAGTATAACATGACAGAGTGCTACATCACATGTGAGTATAACATGACAGAGTGCCGAATCACATGAGTATAACATGACAGAGTGCTACATCACATGTGAGTATAACATGACAGAGTGCTGCATCACATGTGAGTATAACATGACAGAGTGCTAGATCACATGTGAGTATAACATGACAGAGTGCTGCATCACTTGTGAGTATAACATGACAGAGTGCTACATCACATGTGAGTATAACATGACAGAGTGCTGCATCACTTGTGAGTATAACACCACAGAGTGCTACATCACATGTGAGTATAAAATGACAGAGCGCTACATCACATGTGAGTATAACATGACAGAGCGCTACATTACATGTGAGTATAACATGACAGTGATCTGCATCACATGTGAGTATAACATGACAGAGTGCTACATAACATGTGAGTATAACATGACAGAGTGCTGCATCACATGTGAGTATAACATGACAGAGTGCTGAATCACATGTGAGTATAACATGACAGAGTGCTGCATCACTTGTGAGTATAACATGACAGTGCTGCATCACATGTGAGTATAACATGACAGAGTGCTACATCACATGTGAGTATAATATGACAGAGTGCTACATCACATGTGAGTATAACATGACAGAGTGCTACATCACATGTGAGTATAACATGACAGTGCTGCATCACTTGTGAGTATAACATAACAATGCTGCATCACTTGTGAGAATATCATTATAGAGTGCTGCATCACATGTGAGTATAACATGACAGAGTGCTACATCACATTTGAGTATAACATGACAGAGTGCTGCATCACATGTGAGTATATCATTATAGAGTGCTGCATCACATGTGAGTATAACATGACAGAGTGCTACATCACATGTGAGTATAACATGACAGAGCGCTACATCACATGTGAGTATAACATGAAAGAGTGCTGCATCACATGTGAGTATAACATGACAGAGTGCTACATCACATGTGAGTATATCATTACAGAGTGCTACATCACATGTGAGTATATCATTACAGAGTGCTACATGACATGTGAGTATAAAATGACAGAGTGCTGCATCACATGTGAGTATAACATGACAGAGTGCTGAATCACATGTGAGTATAACATGACAGAGTGCTACATCACATGTGAGTATAACATGACAGAGTGCTGCATCACATGTAAGTATAACATGACAGAGTGCTGCATCACATGTGAGTATAACATGACAGAGTGCTACATCACATGTGAGTATAACATGACAGAATGCTACATCACATGTGAGTATAACATGACAGAGTGCTGAATCACATGTGAGTATAACATGACAGAGTGCTACATCACATGTGCTGCATCACGTGTGAGTATAACATGACAGAGTGCTACATCACATGTGAGTATAACATGAAGAGTGCTACATCACATGTGAGTATAACATGACAGAATGCTGAATCACATGTGAGTATAACATGACAGATTGCTACATCACATGTGAGTATAACATGACGGAGTGCTACATCACATGTGAGTATAACATGACAGAATGCTACATCACATGTGAGTATAACATGACAGAGTGCTACATCACATGTGAGTATAACATGACAGAATGCTACATCACATGTGAGTATAACATGACAGAGTGCTACATCACATGTGAGTATAACATGTCAGAGTGCTACATCACATGTGAGTATAACATGACAGAGTGCTACATCACATGTGAGTATAACATGACAGAGTGCTACATCACTAGTGAGTATAACATGACAGAGTGCTACATCACATGTGAGTATAACATGACAGAGTGCTACATCACTAGTGAGTATAACATGACAGAGTGCTACATAACATGAGAGTATAACATGACAGAGTGCTACATCACATGTGAGTATAACATGACAGAGTGCTACATCACATGTGAGTATAACATGACAGTGCGCTGCATCACATGTGAGTATAACATGACAGTGCGCTGCATCACATGTGAGTATAACATGACAGAGTGCTACATCACATGTGAGTATAACATGACAGTGCTGCATCACATGTGAGTATAACATGACAGAGTGCTACATCACATGTGAGTATAACATGACAGAGTGCTACATCACATGTGAGTATAACATGACAGAGTGCTGAATCACATGTGAGTATAACATGACAGAGTGCTACATCACATGTGAGTATAAAATGACAGAGTGCTACATCACATGTGAGTATACCATGACAGAGTGCTACATCACATGTGAGTATAACATGACAGAGTTCTGCATCACATGTGAGTATAACATGACAGAGTGCTGCATCACATGTGAGTATAACATGACAGAGTGCTGAATCACATGTGAGTATAACATGACAGAGTGCTGCATCACATGTGAGTATAACATGACAGAGTGCTGCATCACTAGTGAGTATAACATGACAGAGTGCTGCATCACTAGTGAGTATAACATGACAGAGTGCTACATCACATGTGAGTATAACATGACAGAGTGCTACATCACATGTGAGTATAACATGACAGAGTGCTACATCACATGTGAGTATAACATGACAGAGTGCTGCATCACATGTGAGTATAACATGACAGAGTGCTGAATCACATGTGAGTATAACATGACAGAGTGCTACATCACATGTGAGTATAATCACATGTGAGTATAACATGACAGAGTGCTGAATCACATGTGAGTATAACATGACAGAGTGCTACATCACATGTGAGTATAACATGACAGAGTGCTACATCACATGTGAGTATAACATGACAGAGTGCTACATCACATGTGAGTATAACATGACAGAGTGCTACATCACATGTGAGTATAACATGACAGAGCGCTACATCACATGTGAGTATAACATGACAGAGTGCTACATCACATGTGAGTATAACATGACAGAGTGCTACATCACATGTGAGTATAATATGACAGAGTGCTGAATCACATGTGAGTATAACACAACAGAGTGCTGCATCACATGTGAGTATAACATGACAGAGTACTACATCACATGTGAGTATAACATGACAGAGTACTACATCACATGTGAGTATAACATGACAGAGTGCTACATCACATGTGAGTATAACATGACAGAGTGCTACATCACATGTGAGTATAACATGACAGAGTGCTACATCACATGTGAGTATAACATGACAGAGCGCTACATCACATGTGAGTATAACATGACAGAGTGCTACATCACATGTGAGTATAACATGACAGAGTGCTACATCACATGTGAGTATAATATGACAGAGTGCTGAATCACATGTGAGTATAACACAACAGAGTGCTGCATCACATGTGAGTATAACATGACAGAGTACTACATCACATGTGAGTATAACACGACAGAGTGCTGCATCACATGTGAGTATAACACGACAGAGTGCTACATCACATGTGAGTATAACATGACAGAGTGCTACATCACATGTGAGTATAACATGACAGAGTGCTACATCACATGTGAGTATAACATGACAGAGTGCTACATCACATGTGAGTATAACATGACAGAGTGCTACATCACATGTGAGTATAACATGACAGAGTGCTACATCACTAGTGAGTATAACATGACAGAGTGCTACATCACATGTGAGTATAACATGACAGAGTGCTACATCACTAGTGAGTATAACATGACAGAGTGCTACATAACATGAGAGTATAACATGACAGAGTGCTACATCACATGTGAGTATAACATGACAGAGTGCTACATCACATGTGAGTATAACATGACAGTGCGCTGCATCACATGTGAGTATAACATGACAGTGCGCTGCATCACATGTGAGTATAACATGACAGAGTGCTACATCACATGTGAGTATAACATGACAGTGCTGCATCACATGTGAGTATAACATGACAGAGTGCTACATCACATGTGAGTATAACATGACAGAGTGCTACATCACATGTGAGTATAACATGACAGAGTGCTGAATCACATGTGAGTATAACATGACAGAGTGCTACATCACATGTGAGTATAAAATGACAGAGTGCTACATCACATGTGAGTATACCATGACAGAGTGCTACATCACATGTGAGTATAACATGACAGAGTGCTGCATCACATGTGAGTATAACATGACAGAGTGCTGCATCACATGTGAGTATAACATGACAGAGTGCTGAATCACATGTGAGTATAACATGACAGAGTGCTGCATCACATGTGAGTATAACATGACAGAGTGCTGCATCACTAGTGAGTATAACATGACAGAGTGCTGCATCACTAGTGAGTATAACATGACAGAGTGCTACATCACATGTGAGTATAACATGACAGAGTGCTACATCACATGTGAGTATAACATGACAGAGTGCTACATCACATGTGAGTATAACATGACAGAGTGCTGCATCACATGTGAGTATAACATGACAGAGTGCTGAATCACATGTGAGTATAACATGACAGAGTGCTACATCACATGTAAGTATAACATGACAGAGTGCTGAATCACATGTGAGTATAACATGACAGAGTGCTGAATCACATGTGAGTATAACATGACAGAGTGCTACATCACATGTGAGTATAACATGACAGAGTGCTACATCACATGTGAGTATAACATGACAGAGTGCTACATCACATGTGAGTATAATATGACAGAGTGCTGAATCACATGTGAGTATAACACAACAGAGTGCTGCATCACATGTGAGTATAACATGACAGAGTACTACATCACATGTGAGTATAACACGACAGAGTGCTGCATCACATGTGAGTATAACACGACAGAGTGCTACATCACATGTGAGTATAACATGACAGAGTGCTACATCACATGTGAGTATAACATGACAGAATGCTACATCACATGTGAGTATAACATGACAGAGTGCTACATCACATGTGAGTATAACATGACAGAGTGCTACATCACATGTGAGTATAACATGACAGAGTGCTACATCACTAGTGGGTATAACATGACAGAGTGCTACATCACATGTGAGTATAACATGACAGAGTGCTACATCACTAGTGAGTATAACATGACAGAGTGCTACATCACATGTGAGTATAACATGACAGAGTGCTACATCACATGTGAGTATAACATGACAGAGTGCTACATCACTAGTGAGTATAACATGACAGAGTGCTACATCACATGTGAGTATAACATGACAGAGTGCTACATCACATGTGAGTATAACATGACAGTGCGCTGCATCACATGTGAGTATAACATGACAGTGCGCTGCATCACATGTGAGTATAACATGACAGAGTGCTACATCACATGTGAGTATAACATGACAGAGTGCTACATCACATGTGAGTATAACATGACAGAGTGCTACATCACATGTGAGTATAACATGACAGAGTGCCGAATCACATGTGAGTATAACATGACAGAGTGCTACATCACATGTGAGTATAACATGACAGAGTGCTACATCACATGTGAGTATAACATGACAGAGTGCTACATCACTAGTGAGTATAACATGACAGAGTGCTACATCACTAGTGAGTATAACATGACAGAGTGCTACATCACATGATGATGGCTTTTTTGATAAATAAGGAGATCGTATTTAGGTCAGCAGCAGCAATGTTTGGCGATGTCTGGTGAGTGTAGTGACGCAGACTAATGCAACATAGGATGTATAATAATAGATAATGCAATTGGTGCTGGCATATTGCATTTAAATGTGTACACTGAATCATGGTAATATTGTACTTAAATATACTATTTAAATATACTAACTAAGCACGGATAACACTTTAGGAAAACTCAGTTTTGTTACTGTTCATCATTAAAGCTCATTCACCATATGTAATACATTCCCATGATCTCATCTAAATAGAAAAACAAAGAAAAATATTGTTCTTAACATGAGTCTGTGAATACAAGAAAAGTCAAAGAAGATTTCTAGGAACTTCTACCAAATCCCCATATTCCCATTCATAAGACAGATAAACTCATGAGGGACATACAGAGAAAAAGCAGGATTCATGGATAAACTTGTATCAGTTTGTTTCCTGAGAAGAACAGCCAATCTCTTTGTGTTAAATGAATAAACATTTATCAGTCAACGGTCATGTGATTCATGAATGAACATGTCTCAGCCAACCTCTGTTTCCTGAATAAACATGTCTCAGCCAATCTCTGTTTCCTGAATAAACATGTCTCTGCCAATCTCTGTTTCCTGAATAAACATGTCACAGCCAATCTCTGTTTCCTGAATAAACATGTCTCAGCTAATCTCTGTTTCCTGGATAAACATGTCTCAGCCAATCTCTGTTTCCTGAATAAACATGCCTCAGCCAATCTCTGTTTCCTGAATAAACATGTCACAGCCAATCTCTGTTTCCTGAATAAACATGTCTCAGCCAATCTCTGTTTTCTGAATAAACATGTCTCAGTCAATCTCTGTTTCCTGAATAAATATGTCTTAGCCAATCTCTGTTTCCTGAATAAACATGTCTCAGCCAATCTCTGTTTCCTGAATAAACATTTCACAGCCAATCTCTGTTTCCTGAAAAAACATGTCACCGCCAATCTCTGTTTCCTGAATAAACATGTCTCAGCCAATCTCTGTTTCCTGAATAAACATGTACTAGCAAATTGCTGTATGTTCCCTGAATGGACACGTATCAGTCATTCACTGTATAATTCCAGGATGAGCATGTATCAGCCAATTCTTGTTTGTTTTCTGAATAAACATGTAGCAGCCAATGGCTGCAGTTTTCTGAATGAGCTTCCTAGATGAAATATTTGTAACACAGATTTTGCTTCAAACTTCTAGCATTAAAGGGGTATTATACACCAAACTTAAACATTTTTAACTTGATGTTTTAACTTGATTGTGGAATATATTTGAGACCTGTGTCTATTATTATGTAAATATATATATATATCTGTATTATGTTTTCCTTCCTTGATATATCAATCAGATATAAAGGTTTAACTTGAAACTAAAATTCTTTTGGTAAAGAAATAAAGAATTTTGTCAAGGACATTTGGATCCGCCAAATACCACCTTATAGTTTTTTAGCCTTACTTGATGGACATACAGCTATAAATAGGACAAAAGGAACCACTATTGTTACTCTTGAAAAATCCACAGGGGCGTGGTGAAACGTGCGTAGAGATACACACTACTGGTAAAGTCATAGTGAAGGTCGGTCTTGTTTGTGGAAGGGTTTTTGGCTACTACACAGACACATTGTTTCAATCCGTTGCCATCCTTATTAGAGACTAAGTGCAACTTGAACCTTGTAACATTTTCACACTACAGCCCTGAATGCTATGTAATACAGCTTGCATTTTTAACTTACATATGTTTTTAAGGCTTTTAATAAATAGTTTTACTTTGAATACGTTTTTCTTGAAGCGGTTCATGGATCTCTCAGTGAGGCTTTACCTGATAGCCAATATCAGATCCACAATTATAGTGGGGCTTATTATTAGCTCCGGAAAAGTGTAAGTACAGCTCTAACCAATTCAGCATCTTTGAGTGTTATACAAAATAACACTATTTCTGTTTTTTTTTTTCTTTTCTCTCTGAGACAACTGGGATAACCTTTGTAAAGAAAAGACGTAAAGGACACTAGGGAGATGAGCCCGACAGCCTTGTTTTCAGGACTGCGCTTTACTTGAGCTGATGATAGCTCAGGTATATGTGATACAACAAGAAAAAGAAAAGTATACACTTCTAGCACTCCTAGGTCAGGAAGTAGATACAGTATAAATCAATATCACTGGCTATTCCTGAAGGAATAGAAAAACAGAGAACAAGATTAATTGAACTACATAAAATGTAACTTTTATTGGGTTAAATTAAAATACGATGAACAATTAAAAACACTCTTAGGTACCGACTGCGTAAAGTATGTCCAAAATAGTAATACTTCTTGTGTTTATTATTGGAAACACTGATCTCTGCCAGAGTATAGTGCATCCAAGCGTATAAAAAATGGGGCACAAATTGTATGGTATTGGAATATAAATAATCTCACCTAGTAGTATACTGGTGAACCCAAATAATCTTAATGTTAAGAGTAGGCCAATATTAGTAAAAGGTTAATACCTAATTATAATACAGAATAGTATTCAAATTTGGTTGGCGATACCACAAGCTATTAACTAGAATGAGGTATGCAAAGATGTATGCAGAAATATATACCCAACTAGAGTACAAGTAACTGAACAATGTCGGTTCAGCTCCTGGTTAGTCATGCATTGCTGTACCAACATGCAGATGGCTTATTGTGAATAAAAATTAATCTACAGTAATCTGCTCCACTACGTATGTGTTAAATCAGCTGTGTGTATTGCTGTTGAGTTTCGATTACAAATAACGAGTGTGTGGTACAGGAGTTGCTTTTACTATACTAGTGAGTAATACAATTAAGTTGTAGTTAACAGTTGTGTATATCTCACAAGTTTTGGGATAATTCTGGATAAGAAAAATTGTTGCTTGTGTTGATATGAGCACAGTAGCAGGAGGTACTTGGTGTATACGATCTGCTAAAATAGCAGCTAACCTATACAAAGGGAGTTACTACTAGCTTACATAGATGTCAGCATAACTGCAGTTGATGGCAAATAAACTAATTTTGTGTCAATAGATATATATATTGCTGTATGCTGACTGAGTTCTAGTGTACTCCCCAGTAGTATGAGGTGCTTAGTATATACAGTATGCTTCAGTAGCGCATAAAGTTAGTAAAGGAAAGTTGATACTTGCTCTCATTATTATCAGTGTAGCTGCAGTTTGTATCAAAATCTCTTATGCTGTGTGGAAATTTGTTACTACTGCATTGAGGTAAATGATTGTATATTTCTCGCCAAATCTTGTCTTTATCTTTGTAACAGTTGTTACATAGGGCTCCATGTACTAAGCCGTCAATTCATCCGTCATTTTAGACGCGGCTAAACTCGCCGTTACTCGCCGCGGGCGAAATGGTGTCCGCTGTAGCTATGTACTAATAATCCCACAATAAATAGACACGTCTAGCCCGCCTCGAGCAGTGGCGGAATATTGATAAATTTGACGCCTCGCTCGCCGCGACTAAGCTGATGTACTTAACTTTCAGTTGAATTGTCTGGCCAATTGTTAACACGTGACATGTAAGGTGTCATGAACGTCATAGTAGTCGCGGGAATAGAATTTTGCTCCTATAAATGTACAACTTTTCTAAACAACTTTATTATTGTTCCAAAATTTTTGGAGAGTAATTACAGAGCGCTCGTTTTTGTGATCTTTATTTACAATTTTGATATGGCTTCATCTGGATCTGAAACCGCTCAAAATCCAAGAATCCTCACTTTTCTCATCAGCAAAACGTCGTTTTGATTGACATGATTATTGACTCTTATGATTATTTGTTTGGATGTCGTGTCAAACAGACAAATTTTTCTAGGAGGAAGCAGATCTGGCAAAGGATCAGCGACGCTGTTAGTGCCCAGGGTCCAGGAAAAAAGGATGTCGATCAGCTGAAGAAGTGTTACAACGACATTAAACGCTTCGCCAAAGCTAAATTGGCCAGAGAAAAAAATTTGGCACGTGCTACCGGAGGTGGACCAGCATATGTGGCAGACCTCAATGATTATGAGCAGAAGCTTGTTCAGCGTCTGGGACCAGAGATCATCACTGGCATAACGGATGATTGTGACAGTGATTTAAGAGGTAAATGTACAACATAGTTGACGTAAATGTTTTTTTTAAAGTTATGATAGGTCATTGTCTCCAATATATATTTCTTTAAAATAACATTATCTGACTTCTTACGCTTCAGTATCCTAATCTATATATGCCATCTAGGCCCCAAATACTGTAATCATTTATCTTGCATATATGTATAAGGGATTGTACAAGCCATTTAGGCCCCAAATACTGTAATCATTTATGTCGCATATATGTATAAGGGATTGTACAATAATAGTGTTGTTATACTGCCTTTTTTTTAATGGTCTAACGGAACTAAAGATTTGTTGATTATTAATATAGTGATCCCTAAAGATAACACCCATGTGTTTATTTTCAAACCAGTATTGCATAGAAACCTTAAAGAGATAATGACAATAGAAATAATGTAATTTGAAACTATTAAAATAATATTGTATGTCCGACATTAATCATGAGACTAACCCCAGATCACATGCCTTCTTAAATTTCTGATCTATTGACTTCCATGTTGCGTTATTTGACTATAGAATATTATTGTTAACATCTTTCCAAATTGTTCTCCGCTTTATAAACATATACTTTTTTCAGATATAGCTATGCACATAGTTGACGCAGTCACATGAACCATCTATGTGCATCAACCAATGATCATTTACTGTGCCTGTATAGATTTGCTTTTCCTCAAAGTATAAAAATCCAATGAAGGCAAAAACATAATACAATTAAATATTTTTGAAAAAGCATTTTCTTATGCAATTTGTAAAGGGAATTATATTTGTTCATGTCCCTTTAAAGGGCCACTAAACCCAAAATCTTTTATTAATGATTCGGATAGAGAATTGAAATTTAAACAACATTACAAATTACTTCCATTATTTCTTTGGCTTCATTTTCTAGATATTCTTAGTTGAAGAAAAATAAATACACATGTTGAGCCAATCACACGAGGCTTCTTTGTGCAGCAATCAAATGCTTTTCAACAAAGAATATCAAGAGAATAAAACAAATTAGATAATATAAGTAAATTATAAAGATGTTTATAACTGCATTCTCTTTCCAAATCATAAAAAAAGGTGGTTGGCATGTCCCTTTAATGATTGAGCCTGCATTCACTGCTGTAATTATTATTATTAACACTTTTAACTTTCAGTTTCAACTAGAAATAAAAATAAACCTAATTTTTTTTTTTTTTAAAGCGACGCCAACAACACAAGCAGAGCCTGTGAGGAGTAACGAAGTGCCCACTTGTTCTACTTCATCTTCTGCGGTTTCAAGACCACCCAGTGCAGCTGTTTCCAGACCTTCGGCCAGTTTTACACATGGACAATTAATACGCTCAACATCTAATGTTACACACACAGCTTCCTCGGCGGACACACTTCCTGATCTAAGGACCAGCACTCCACAAACTGGTGTTGGTAGAGCAACTGGTAAGTACTTTACAAATGAATAATTTCAATGTTGTGTGTTTTATCTCTTTTATCTCTCAAATTTTTTTTTATTTTTTATTTTTTTTAAATGTCAAATGTCATTATTGACATATTCTATTTCGAGATCTTTTACAGATGGAATGTAATTTGAAGGACAAATAGCAATGATCATAGATTTTCATGAAAGGGACACTGTACAACTTTTTTTATATGAGGATTCGTGTAGAGCATGCATGCTATTTTAATCAACTTTCTAATGGTTTTAAAATTTATCATTATTTTCTTTTTGAGAATTGATCATAGTATTACATAAGAAAGTTGATAGAAATTCCATGCAATATATCTTATTCTCAAAAAGATTATTTTTGCTTCAGTGTCCAGTTAATTGCAAAATACATTTCCATTAATAATTTTGAATATATAGTTACATTGACAAAAAAACATTTTAATTTTATTTATTTATTTTTATGTTATTTATTTTTTTATAGGTGATTTGGGACGTCTTTTCCAGCGATTGACTGGACATTCATCTCCATTATTTGATGGTATGTATCACATATGTATATATATATAATATAACTTAAATTGGTGTATGACGGTTGTATCTGCTCTCTCCTTCTATTCTATTTCTGCAAGTGTTTTTATAACATTTTATTTTTATTTACTAACAATTTGTTATGTCTTGATCTAGAAGAAGAAAACTCATCAAGGGAAATCACTATCAATCTCATGCCGATAGTGGAAAATCCCATTCAAGATGAACCACCAGGAGGGCATGATGGAAGTGAGACTCCAGATATTCTTGAAGATTTGGGAGATGCGCAACCGGATGAAATTCACACACCAGAAAACATTGAGGAACCTGTTGAAACACAGGCACCACCAATTGCACTGCAAACAGGTGGTGTAAATATTGACAATACACCGGCAGAAGGACTATTGGGCGATGTTGCATTGAGGGAAATGTTGACACTTGCAAGGCAATACAGAGAGGACCACAGAGAAATGCAAAATATTATTAACACTAATATTGACCGCTGGGCTGCTCTGTCAGAAAAAAATGTTGAAATAGAAATGCAAAGGAATGAGATAGAAATGCAGAAATTACAGCTGCAAAGAGAGATGTTCCAGTGGCAGAGGCGGATGGATGAAGAGAAAAACCAGCAAATTAACAGAGCTTTAACCATCAGTGAAAGGACATTACAATCTCTGTTGGCTATTGTCAGTGAAAGGGAGGGTACAACAGACCCAAAGAGGCCACGTCTGGAGTGAACATTTTGTATTATTTATAACACTATATTAGTCACTGTTCATTTTTTTTCATCTATATATTGTTTAATAAGTTATTTTTTGTGTATTTTAAGTTTAAAATGTTATTATTTAATAAAGACAAATTTTTTTATGGCCAAAAAAAAAGTTTATTTACATAAATTCAAACTCACTTTTGATTCTTCAACACAAAAGTTTTTCTCAGTTATTAATTGTCATTCTTCTGACAATCATCATGACAAAACAAAAAATGAAATCAAATAACATATTTACGGTATAAAAAATCTACTTGCTCCATTAACATTCCCAAAGTTGCCCTAATTTTAGAAATTTTTTGTTTAACATGATCTTCAAGACAACTCTGAGTACTTTTGTCTGCAGTTTCAGTAGTTGATGTTGAAGATAAATCTGTAGAAAAATAAATGCAAAGCAAATTTTAATTCAATTTTCATATACATATTCAATGTATGATAGGGTTTTTCATCACAAATATTACCTCCTGATGTGCTGTTATCTACGTTATCTACTATATTAGCTTCTACACTTATGTCCACTCCTTTAAAGCTTTCATCTGAGCCAACTCCTATTTGAAATATACAATATGTATTAGTTAAAACTTGGATTTTCTTAGATTTAAGATTACTGAGTATGAAACATACCTTTATCTAACATCATTGTTGGTAAAACTTCTATCCTTGGTTGAGTATCATCTGAAGTCAATGCTTCAAATATTGTCACACTATCAGGATTTTGAAATTCTTCCATTTCCATACTAGTTTCCATGTCTTCCATGGTAATATCTATGAACGTAATTACAAAGATAAAGATAGAAAACTATTAAATCAAAAACCTAGGATATATTATTTAAAACAATAATAATAATCATTAAAAGGGACATAGAACCCAATTTCTAAGTTTCATGATTCAGATAGTGCATGCAATTTAAATAAACTTTCTATTTTACTTCATTCTTTTTGTATCTTTATTTGAAAAGCAAGAATCTAAGTTTAGATGCCAGCCCATTTTTGTTGAACCAACTGTGTTGTACTTGCTAATTGGACAGAACCAATCAAAGAGTGCTGTCCATGGTGCTCAACCAAAAATTGGCTGGCTCCTTAGCTTAGATGCCTTCTTTTTCAAATAAAGATAGAAAGTTAATGAGGAAAAAAATGATAATAGAAGTAAATTAGCAACTTGATTAATATTGCATGCTAAAACTTTTTAAGCCAAAACCTAAAATATATGATTTAAAATTTAAATAATAAGTCATTACCTGTCTGTGTCTTTTTATGACAAATTTCATATGGATTTGGAGATAATTCAATATCCAATAGTGTTATTGGCAAAGGTGGAGAAAGAGCTTCACTTCTGGGTGTTTGCACCAACATTGACCTTAGGTAGCGTGGTGGGTGTGCACACTTCATTCTCCTACTTCTCATATCTATAAACATATATATAAAAAAAATTTGGAATAAAAATTTTTTATTTAATTATTCCAAGTAATTTTTTGTTTTCAAAACATTCAGTTCTGCATGCTTACTTTTCTAACATGTTTCAATGTTATATAGTAATATATTTATATTTTATTCTACTAACTCAGTTCTGCATGTTTCAATGGTATATACTAATATAGTTATATTTTACTCTACTAACTCATTTTTGTATGCTAAGTTTTCTAACCTTTTAAGTGTATATAGTAATATAGTTAAATTTTAATCTACTAACTCAGTTCTGCATGCTTACTTTTGTAACTTTTTGCAATTGTATATACTAATATAGTCAAATTAACACTCAGAAAATACTATTGTCCTGGATTCGTCAATGATGACGCAGTTCAAAAATAAACCCTTTTTTTATATTATTAAAAATGACTTCATATATAATTTTGAAACTTACATGTCCTTATCAATCTTCGAATCGATTTATAGTACTTCGGTTCTCTTCTCTTCAAATCACTATATTTTCTAAGACACTGTCGTCTTGTTCTTTTAATTTTTGAAATACGATGCATTCTTCTCAGCATCTCGTATATAATTTTGTCTCTGCATTCCTGTCTCACTCCCCTCACACCACCAATCCGTTTAGGGAAATATTTATCCATGGCATAAACTAATATCACCAATTCTCCAGCACCAAAAGGTTCAGGACGCGACATGTTAGACGATGACGTGATTAATCGTTATGTCAATCATTAGCGCATTGATATAGATATGTATCCCCGAAAAATAGAGAAAAATATAATGTATATGTAGATTAATGTATTTTATGAAGGTTTGTAAATATCGATGTTTATAGTTATTACAAATGATATTTGTTTTCTATACATTTTCTTTGTTTCAGATGTGTTGATATGTATTAAAATTTACTTTGGTTTACAATAGTTATTTTGTTTCTAAACATTTTATTTGTTTCAGATGTGTTTATATGTATTAAAATGTACTTTGGTTTACAATTGTTATTTTTTTAAAAACATTTTCTTTGTTTCATATATATTTATATGTATTAGAATTTATTTTGGTTTACAATTGTTATTTGGTTTCTAAACATTTCCTTTTTTTTCAGATGTGTTTATATGTATTACAAGTTACTTTGGTTTACAATTGTTAATATATAATGTTTAAAGATTCTAATTTTGTAATAAAATAATTTATTTTGCCATTATTTTCTATATGCCACTATTCTTTTAACAAATCTTGAATGCAAAAATATATTATAAAGGTTAAGAAAATAAGTGTTAAGAGTAAGCCCTTAAGGTATTTATTTGAATATGGGAAAACCTAGTAGCTGTTAAAAATAGAGGTTAGAATAAAACAAATAAAATTAGCAAGTCTTTTTTAACTCAAAAATCCAATCTGATAACATAAAGCACTGTTGAATATACTGTCGCTTGTTACAGCTACAATTCAATGACACAATACAATGAATTAGCATCAGCTATGGAGGGATTACATTACACTAATCACATTATGTAAAAGAGTGAGAGCAGCTGTAGACACTAGTGTGATGTCACAAAGACAATGTATTACCTATAATATATTGTCTGTAATAACTTTGATCATAAACTTTATTTATTTGAAACCTTTGATAATTGAAGAGCAACAACTGTTATGTATTTAACTGTTTATCATGAGTGATTTTTTTTTTTTTTTTTTTATAATATTTTTTATTGAGGTTTTACAGAAAAATATAGCATATAACAGAAATCGCCTGTACGCATCATGAATGAAAAATACAGTGAGAATTAAACAAATTAGTTAAAAAAAAATAAAAAAATTATACAACATGCAATAAGCAGGCTAATGAAACCTCGTTTTTAAGATAAGTAGCATAAATGACTAACCAGTTAGCAACGAATTCTCAGGCCATACGGCCACTAAGGATATAATGAAGAAAACTGGTAGACAGGTAAATAACTTCAGGATATGGGGGAGGGGGAGGATATTCAGCGGGTAAGCACCGCTATTCAAACATGGGGGGGGGGAGCCTTATATAAGTTCTTGGTATTGTACACAAGCTTTACCTATAATACTAATTACTACTAAATACACAAGTAGTACTTGTCAACTGGGGACACTGTATTAGACTTATTGTTATATTAAATAGAATAGGAATATTTAAGGTCAAAGTCTCTGTTAAGCAGATGACTAGATTAGCTAGTAGTAAGACCATTTTCCAAGAAGTTAATGGTATTAACAAATACTCGTGTATCCCAGAACAGAAGAGCAGGGATACCCAGGGGTCTAAGATATATGCAGGTATTCATATATAAAGAACCTGCGCTTCCGCCTTATATTGTGACATATAGCTTTAAACTTAGTAGAGATAGCGTTAGAAGGTACTATTATTTATATTAGGCCATATGTACAGCCCTGACATAAAACTAGGGAGTAAAGGACTACAAATAGGTCAATGCAATCATCACTTATGTAGTTCAGATCTACACTAATCCAATGATTGAGTGCCATATGAGAGTCTAAGAATATAAGGACTAAGTAGCACCTCCACAGAATTTTAGGGATCTCAAGATATTTTAATCACAACAGAAAAAGCAATATAGCATCCCTACGTGCTGTGAATAAACGATTATTCAGAAACTATTAACCATGGTTTAAAAGTCTGTGCAGAGCTCCATGTGTATGTGTAGGTTTACAGTAGCAACTATCATATTGAAAGAGGATACACCGTTTATAACCAGAGTAACATAAGAAGCAGGGTTCCAATACCATCTTGGTAATTTCATACCTCAGGTTGAGGGGTCTAGTTCAACTGTGTGCTTATGGCGTGACTTTACCCTCTAAAGGATTAGTGTGCAACAAAAATTATGCAGCAATTAAATCTGGTCTTACAGTATAGAACATGTGGGACAGAATAGACTTAAACTTTAAGACTTAATTGGCAACCACACTCATCTGCAGGTAAAATTGCGTGATAATTAAAGTTAGCCTTATGATATGTTACCTCTACAGGGCATTAAGCTTGAGGATCCAATTGACAATAAGGAAACTTAGGAAACAGTCCATAAGGAGCTGGAGATACGTGCAGGTGCCTGTTTAGACTCAGGCTGGAATTTATACACTTTTATAGACTGTTTCATTGCATGTAGTGCGCTATAAGCTAAACTTGGCTGGTTTCCTATCCATCTATCTAACATACATAAAGACTTTAATGTCAGCTCAAACCTTTTATCATATTTTTGTACATAAACATATTTCTGACTTTAGATATGAAAATAGATTGAGGTTCAATAAGATAAAACTAGTGACTGTAGATATAATTAGTATTTAAATAAAGTTTATATGTTATACATCAGAGTATTCCCTTGTCATTTGGTTACAGGGGAATTGTATGAGAGTAGTCCTGTAAAACAGAGCTGTTCAGGGTAGTTCTTGTATGAGATCTGCTTATAACCAACTGTAGGTAGATTGATGCACACTATGAACAAAGATGCATTCTGGTTCCTGCTTGTCAAAATACTGTTGAGGAGAATGCTATGTAGTAAGCTTCTGAAAAAGATGTGAGAGCGTGTAGCATAACAGAATTATGAAACAAGAAGAGTTCAGGCTGCAGCTGTCAGCTGTGAAAGGACCCGACAGAGGAATGCAGGATGACATGCAGCTGGGGGCAGAACAGCCCGAGTCCGTACTCTAAATAAATACAACCTTTGCAGCTTAACAAGAGAGACAGCTTCTGAGAGGAATATATATTGCAAGAGGTATGACCTTTGGCTTACTGTAATTCAGAACTAGAAAACAGCTGGTGTGCAGCCGGCTGGCAAACAGTTTGTGTTTAAGTGGTCACTGTATCAAGCGACAGGAAAGAAGCAGTTTGTGGATCCTGTTTATATTTTAGGAGGTATTTGCAATCCGTAGGTAGTTTAGCTGGTGGTTAACTTGAAATTGAGAAATCCGTTAGGATAAGCTTTCATAAGTCATTCACAATAGCAAGCGAAAGTCAGAGAGGCAGCAAATAGCGTATTGCGTCTTCCAACAACATTACAGAGCTAATAGTATACATTAATTAGCAGGTGTTGTAGGGCTGGACAAGAAGTTATATGTAAGCGCTAAAGGTACAAACAGCCCCTGCTCATGAACCTGACAGCTACAAAGTCTCTCTGTTCGCTTATAAAGGGGAGCATAGTGCATTTATCCGACACCTCTCCTCTGCAAAAGATCAGAACTAGTATAATAGTTCATACCGAGGATGTCAAGGTTGGAGAGATGCCCCTTCAGACAGAGATGCCTGCTCGTGCCAGGAGAGCTTTGGTGAATAGATGGGTCACAGTTCATTATTAACCAGTTCACTTGGACTCTAATGTACTGTCCGTAACATCCTCTTTTACTTTGCACGGAACGAAATTGGGTGTCCCTGCTCACGGGGTACTTTGACTGCTTACCTTCCTCCTGCACAACAGCCATAGCTCCTGACTTGCCGGAGCTACTGTCGACCCCCCATGTATATGAGATAGACTTTATGTCTGCTTCCTGTGCTCGTAAGGGCATTAGTTGGGTATCGTCCCTATTCTCTATGCATGTTTGATAGGACTCTTCTGCCTTATGCATTTTATAATGTCTGTCAGTCTTAGTGCCATGCGCCATCTTAATTTCACATGTGTCTTCTTCCGAAGCCTGGGACCTAAGTATATGTCTGATCTCGTCAAAGTTATTAGTTAACTGTAGGTCCAGGTTTCTGAGGAGCGTTTGTAACATGGTGTAGTTATCTTCTCTCATGTTGTAGGGATGGGCAATGAGGACAGTGTTATAATTTTCTGCTGTCGATGTTTGCAATAGGTTATTACCAGGCCGCTTGTAGTCTAACTGAGTCAAACAGCGATAATCCCACTCTCAGTCACAAATCAGCTGCAAAACTAGTACAATCTGTTAGTGAGTTGATTGCTCCTAAAGAATGCTCTTCAGATCTGTATATACTTTAGTATCAGCTGGTAGTCCAAATTCACTCTGTCTGGTAGGATCCGAACTTTACATAGCGGCTTCAGGTAATTGCAACGCAGTAGAAAACAGGTGCCGTTCAACAGGCTTAGTTGTGCAATCCACTTGCTCTCCCAGCTTTAATAAAAAACTTCAGCAGATACAGAGTTTCCTATTCTTAAGAAAAGGTGCAGGAGATGAAGGATCAGGTTATCTTTTTATGAGTTTTTAGAATAAATTAGAAGCTAATGTTGTGGAGCTCCACAGATATGCGGCCATCTTAGGCAGAGCCGGCTCCGCCCCCCCATGAGTGATTTTTAATAACCTTAATTCTTAAAAAAAAAATGGAGACAAGTTAATAAAGAAAGTTTTTTATTGATCAACTGAAACTTTAATCCTCAAACAAAAAATATTGTTCTGAAACCATGTCCCTTATTGCATTTCCACGCCTATTAGCTTGTTCTACACATATTTCTTCTGGTAAATCATCAGCATCTATTGGATCTTAAGTTACCAAGTAATTTACCAAGTATTAGGTTAATCAGTAAAAGGACTACAGTAAATGTCGGTAGCTTAAGGCTTTCTAAAAACACAGGAGCTCCTAGGACTCCTCACCATTGCCCTATCGTACTGATCAAGCACTATGAATCAGTCCAGCGTATATTAACTACTCTTTAACAAATATTTGAATAAATGGGCACTGTTATGTATGGGAGATAATATGTTATAAACTGCAGCTATGCAGCATTATGAACCAGTTCAGCGTATAACTACTTTTTAGCAAATATTTGAATGAACGGGCACTGTTATGTGTGGGAGATTTGTTATAAACTGCAGCTATGCAGATAACTATATAATCTAATATCAACTCCTCTTCATAACTTGAGCTACGGTTCAAGTGGGCTCTATACACCAAACACTATTAATGAATGTGTATCACGTAAACATTAATTTAACACCGAGTAACAATTGTACAAATAGAACAAGCTAAATCGTTACTAACGGCAGTGACGCTGACAGCATTCAGTAACAAACTTTTAAATAATACTAAACATCTTGTCAGAAATTGCAGCTACGCCGATAGCGGTATGACTTAGTATGCAAACCTCTCTCACAGATTGAGTTACTGTTTAAGTATATTATATATATCAAACATCGTATGTTACTGTGGAGTATACTAACATTAAGTCAGCCATAAGCAACAAATCTCTAAATAATACAAGAGAACTAAGTATAAACTTCAGCCAGGCTAATACCAGTACGAGCTAGCATTAACTCTCTTTTACAAATTTTTGCTGCTGTTGAAGCATTCGGTATACACTAAATATCCTGTGTTACCGTAACAGTACGCCAGTATCAAGTTAGCAATAAATATTTAACACTATGTAACAACTGTTACAAAGATAAAGACAAGATTTGGCGAGACATATACAACCATTTACCTCAATGCAGTAGTAACAAATTTCCACACAGCATAAGAGATTTTGATACAAACTGCAGCTACACTGATAATAATGAGAGCAAGTATCAACTTTCCTTTACTAACTTTATGCGCTACTGAAGCATACTGTATATACTAAGCACCTCATACTACTGGGGAGTACACTAGAACTCAGTCAGCATACAGCAATATATATATCTATTGACACAAAATTAGTTTATTTGCCATCAACTGCAGTTATGCTGACATCTATGTAAGCTAGTAGTAACTCCCTTTGTATAGGTTAGCTGCTATTTTAGTAGATCGTATACACCAAGTAACTCCTGCTACTGTGCTCATATCAACACAAGCAACAATTTTTCTTATCCAGAATTATCCCAAAACTTTTGAGATATACACAACTGTTAACTACAACTTAATTGTATTACTCACTATTATAGTAAACGCAACTCCTGTACCACACACTCGTTATTTGTAATCGAAACTCAACAGCAATACACACAGCTGATTTAACACATACGTAGTGGAGCAGATTACTGTAGATTAATTAGGTATTAACCTTTTACTAATATTGGCCTACTCTTAACATTAAGATTATTTGGGTTCACCAGTATACTACTAGGTGAGATTATTTATATTCCAATACCATACAATTTGTGCCCCATTTTTCATACGCTTGGATGCACTATACTCTGGCAGAGATCAGTGTTTCCAATAATAAACACAAGAAGTATTACCATTTTGGACATACTTTAAGCAGTCGGTACCTAAGAGTGTTTTTAATTGTTCATCCTATTTTAATTTAACCCAGTAAAAGTTACATTTTAAGTAGTTCAATTAATCTTGTTCTCTGTTTTTCTATTCCTTCAGGAATAGCCAGTGATATTGATTTATACTGTATCTACTTCCTGACCTAGGAGTGCTAGAAGTGTATACTTTTCTTTTTCTTGTTGTATCTAAGCTAACTATACACAGCACCCACACCCTGCCAACTCAGTGGCGAGATATTGGGTATTTAGGTCTTTCTTACGTTAGTAGTGCCATTGGTCTCTTTCAACTATTATTTCAGGTATATGTGAGTAGGAACTTGACACTTACAAAAGATATTAAGATTGAGTTACAATATTACACTATATTGTTTTTCTCTCTTTTATTTTGAGGGATTGAGGATCACACCACATAATATCCTTTAATATCACATTTATTATTTGTATTACTCTGTTTGTGATTTGAGTTATTTTTATTTACTATTTAAATAAAGCATTAGGTGTAGATAAAATTTGCAATTGACATGCATTACCTATTTTGCAGCTTACTCTCATAAAATGGGATAAACCATGCAGAGTGTTTAACTGAATATGTATACCTACATGCTATACTCTAATCACTGAGCTATTGTTTTCTCTTCACTCCCTGTCTACAGAAGGAAGTCACTAACTAACATGCCTGGCTCACTAAAGCTGTGTTAATTTATATATGAGGTCTGCTGATAAACTGTTGTTTTATTTGTAAAGGATCATATTTCATGGAGAAATGTGTGAGAACTTTAGCTCCCAGTTAGGGGGTGAAGAGAAAACAATAGCTCAGTGATTATAGTATAATACGTAGGTAAACATATTCAGCTAAACACTCTGCATGGTTTATCCCATTTTTTACGAGAGTTAGCTGCAAAATAGATAATGAATGTCAATTGCAAATTTTATCTACACCTAATGCTTTATTTAAATTATTAAAGTACAAAAAGAGAGAGACGGTAGGAACTCAATAAGTTACTACACACAAGACAGGGATTTCAGGACACTAATTTTATTAGTCAATAATAATCGTTGACCCACCAATCATAAGTGGTTGGATACAGTGCCTCTAAAATCATGGATACACATCATGAGAATGAATCTACAGATGTATAGTATAGATAAGGGAACCATTAATAACAGTAAGGATAGCAACCAGTTTAGGTTGCTCAGATTACCTTAAGCACAAAAGTGTAGTAAAGTGAAGCACGGAAATAACAAGGCAACACCTCAACTAGAGGGTGGCTTCGCATCCTAAGCGAAAAATGGCCACCATAGTGATCCATGAGGATCTATGCTTGTCAATTGTAATGCTTCAAAACCCCCAGAATTGCATGAACCACAATAAAAATACAGTCAATAATGAATACAATGTAAATCACTTGCAGACATATATAGGAACCATTCAGCACCTTTACTAGAGGGTAGCTTCGCTTGACAGGCGAAAAAATCTGGCTACCTTAGTAATCCATTAGGTACAATTGCTGCAATAAACAATAGTATACATACATATCAGGCGTGTGTTACATTAAAGGTAAGCAAAACTGATAAGGGATATGTACAACACCTGCTTCAGAGGACACCACTATAATGTAATAGTACACGGTGTCATGAAAATAATGGTACAAAGGATCTATGTACACCCCCACTGCTGATGCGCATTTCACCCCCATGTGACTACAACGTCATTGGGGCTTCCTCAGGGCAAAAGTTCTGAGGAAGCCCCTATGACGTTGTAGTCATGTGGTGGGGTGAAACGCGTATCTGCAGTGATGCACACGGAGCGGGTTGCTCTGTCTCTTACCTAACGGTCGGTGTCAGCCTAACAACTTCACAAAAAGAAGTAAAAGTTTTGTTGCAATTTGGAAAGAAGTTCTTTGGACGTTTGCCAAACAGAATGGTAACTTTGTCCAAGCCCTTATTTCCATCAGAAAAGCTACGGACCTCTGCTTTATGGAAACATTCCTTGGAGAATAGCAGTGAATGCTTATGTGGAGGACTAAAGGTGGTAATTATATCATATACACCTGAGTAACAGAGGAGAATTTCAGCTTACTACATTGAACTCTTTCCTAACAATCAGACGACCACTGTTTAGCGTTTATGGTTAAACCATTGCTGTAGACACTATAACTTATGCTTCCGTCTTTTATTTAAAGCTGCACCTTACCTTACCTTGTATTGGTAGCATCCTGATTCAACTGAGGGTGTACATAGATCCTTTGTACCATTATTTTCATGACACCATGTACTATTACATTATAGTGGTGTCCTCTGAAACAGGTGTTGTACATTTCCCTTATCAGTTTCACTTACCTTTAATATAACACACGCCTGATATGCATGTATCCTATTCTTTATTGCAGCAATTGTACCTAATGGATTACTAAGGTAGCCAGATTTTTTTGCCTGTCAAGTGAAGCTACCCTCTAGTAAAGTGATTCACATTGTATTCATCATTGACTGTACTTTTATTGTGGTTCATGAAATTCTGGGGGTTTTGAAGCATTAAAATTGACAAGCATAGATCCTTATGGATCACTATGGTGGCCATTTTTTTCGCTTGGAATGCGAAGCCACCCTCTAGTTGAGGTGTTGCTTTGTTGTTTCCGTGCTTCACTTTACTACACTTTTGTGTTTTAGGTTGTCTGAGAGGCACTGTATCCAACCACTTATGATTATGAAATCCCTGTCTTGTGTGTAGTAACTTATTGAGTTCCTACCATCTCACTTATTTGTACTTTAATATTGTCCAGATTACGAGTTTTGCGGTAAGAGGGGTGCGTTGCTAACTTGCAAGTTATTCTCACTGCTCACTTACCTACAGCGCTGGTTTTACAGGTTTTCAGAAACCCAGCGTTATTAGGCAAGAAGTGAGCGTAGAGCCAAATTGAGCTCCATACCGCACTCCAATACCAGCACTGCTTAAGTCAGCGGTGAGCAGGTTGTACGTACTCGTGCACGATTTCCCCATAGACATCAATGGGGAGAGATGGCTGAAAAAAAGTCTAACACCTGCAATAAAGCAGCGTAAAGCTCAGTAATGTAGCACCATTGATTCCTATGGGGAAACTAAATTTATGTTTACACCTAAACACCCCTAATCTTACACTTATTAACCCCTAATCTGCCTCCCCCGACATTGCCAACACCTACTATATACTTATTAACCCCTAATCTGTCGCTCTGGACATCGCTGCCACTAGAATAAACATATTAACCCCTAAACCGCTGCACTCCCGCATCGCAAACACTAGTTAAATATTATTAACCCCTAATCTGCCGCCCCTAACATCGCAGCCACCTAAATAAATGTATTAACCCATAATTTGCCACCCCCAATGTCGCAGACACTATACTAAAGTTATTAACTTTCTCTGGGGAAAAGATTGGGACAATGGGTTGATGCACAGCTACAGCCAATAGTTCAATCACTACCAGGGTTCTTGAGAGATACTAAACACCTACTAAGGTCCATTAAACATTTTGAATGGAAGGAAGGTTTTGTACTCTCTACAATAGATGCAGTTTCCCTGTACTCCTGCATACCGCATGACCAGGGACAAAATTTGCCCCCTCGTATGGGAATCTATACTTAGCTGATTTTGAAACAAGGAAGATCTTTGGCAATGATAACCTGTATAAAGATGACATCAAGTTATATACCAGGTACATCAACGATATCTTGATAGTCTGGGGGGGGGTGAAATAAGTAATCTAAAGAAGTTTGTTGATAATCTGAATCTCAATGACAACAACCTCAGTTTTACCTATAATGTTTCTAGTGACAGTATATCCTATTTGGATGTACTTATAGGACATAATGTGAACTCCATTGTCACTGAAGTATATAGAAAGGAGACCTCTGGGAATACTATCCTAAGAGCGGATTCTTTACACCCCAAACATCTGAAAAAGGGAATCCCTAAGGGTCAATATATCAGGTTAATGCGTAATTGTAGTTCATTGGACAGTTATTGGAAACATGCCAATGAATTAACTACACGTCTGGTTGATAGAGGCTACAATTCAGAAGAATTAAGTAAAATTGCCAATTTAGTTTCAGGTTTCGATAGAGGTAATTTACTTAAAGATAAACAAAAGCCCAGAAATAGCGGTGGGACCCAAGTTAATATTGGTGTCAATTTTATAACTAAATTTAGCAACCAATATGATGCCATTTGTAATATCATTAAGAAAAGGTTACCCCTATTAGAAATGGATGAAGATCTTAAGGTACTATCGAGAAACTGTAAATTTATCTCCTATAGATCAAATACTATAGGGGACAAAATCAATAGGAATTTAAATTCTAGATCTAATACCAACACTTCAGTGTTGTTAGGTAAAGTTGGCAATTGGTTGTCAAAGAAATGTGGTTTTTACAAATGTGGGGTGAGACCATGCAAGAGCTGTGACTTTGCTCTTGTAGGAGATACTTTCCACTCAACAAATACTAATATAACTTACAACATCAGGGAACGTATCAATTGTAGCTCTACATTTGTGGTTTACCTCATCACCTGTTTACATTGTAATTTTCAGTATGTGGGTCTCACCTCTAGGGGCTTAAAGGATAGGATCAGAGAACATATTTTGTCCCTAGAGGCAGAGGTACCAAAAACTCCAGTGGCAAAGCACTTTTATGAACATATAGATAAATTCAGATATTTCCGTTTTCAAGGTATTGAACAAGTGAAAATGAACACCAGTGGTGGAGACAGGTATAAGGCTCTAAGTAAGAGAGAAATCTATTGGATTTATACTTTAAAAACTGGTTCCCCTCTAGGGATCAACAAAATAAGTGATATTAAACTGTTCATTGATGCTTAAATTTTAAATTCATGTTCCAATCATTAGTGAATGTACAACATGAGTTTTTATTATAACCTTGAGAACTAGCGATATGAATATGAGTAATGTGATGCTATGTGTTAACACACTGGAACATCTCCATTTGACACTACTCATATTGTCTTTGTACCAGTATCAAATAAATTAATATATTTTTTGGTTTGTTGATATTTAACTATATTTCTTGATCGATCACAGTGCAATGTTTCTATGTATAGTTGTTGCATTGTAACATATTCCTGGTTTGCCGTAACAGAGTATTGCTTGCATTTGACTTTTATATTGTTTTGGCCACTTCTATGCGGAAGTTTGTTAGTTAAATGCAATAACAGTTGCACAGTTTGTTTGTCATAGGGTTTCGATATTCTGTACTTTGATTTAATTACTCATTTTAGAATTAGTGTTCTTCTTAGTTTTAATGATCTTTTGTATATGTATGTTGTTCAGAAAGAATTTGTATTATCCTTAGAGATAGTTAAAACTATAATGTCTATAGAGTGTTGAGTCGTAGGTGAGATTTCTGTATGCTGATTGGCTACTCACCTTTGTTACCTGTGATTTAACAGCTGTCTGTAACACTTTTTCTCCCAGCTCTGATGAACCGCTTTTGAAGCGGGAAACGCGTCAGCGGGGTCTGTTTGCTGTGCCTGCTATGACCTGTACGTTTTGATATGTAATAAATACTATTTTACCTGCAAATCTCTCCCGGTCCTTCTTTATACCACTGTTGCGGAATTTGTTTCGCTAAAGTTATTAACCCCTAACCCTAAGTCTAACCCTAACCCTAACCCCCCCTAACTTAAATATAATTAAAATAAATCTAAATAAACCCTACTATTAATAACTAAATAATTCCTATTTAAAACTAAATACTTACCTTAAAATAAACCCTAAGCTAGCTACAATATAACTAATAGTAACATTGTATCTAGCTTAGGGTTTATATTTATTTTACCGTTAAGTTTGTATTTATTTTAACTAGGTAGAATAGTTACTAAATAGTTATTAACTATTTACTAACTACCTAGCTAAAATAAATACACATTTACCTGTAAAATAAAACCTGACCTGCCTTACAATAAAACCTAACCTAACCCTACAATTAAATAAATTGCCTAAATTAAATACAATTAACTAAATTCAATACAATTAGCTAAATTACAAAAAAAACTTTTAACTAGATCTTTAAACTAATTACACCTAATCTAATAGCCCTATCAAAATAAAAAAGCCCACCCAAAATACAAAAAAACCCTAGCCTAAACTAAAATACCAATAGCCCTTAAAAGGGCCTTTTGCGGGGCATTGCCCCAAAGGAATCAGCTCTTTTACCTGTAAAAAAAAATACAAACAACCACCCCAACAGTAAAACCCACCACCCACACAACCAACCCCCCAAATAAAATCCTAACTAAAAAAACCTAATCTCCCCATTGCCCTGAAAAGGGCATTTGGATGGGCATTGCCCTTAAAAAGGCATTTAGCTCTATTGCAGCCCAAAACCCTAATCTAAAAATAAAACCCACCCAATACACCCTTAAAAAATCCTAACACTAACCCCCGAGGATCCACTTACAGTTTTGAAGAGCCGACATCCATCCTCAACGAAGCCGGGAGAAGTCTTCATCCAAGCGGAAAGAAGTCCTCAATGAAGCCGGCAGAAGTGGTCCTCCAGATGGGCAGAAGTCTTCACCCAGACGGCATCTTCTATCTTCATCTTTCCGATGCGAAGTGGCTCCATCTTCAAGACATCCAGTGCGGAGCATCCTCTTCAATTGACGGCTTCTTCTACAATGAAGGTTCCTTTAAATTAAGTAATCCAATATGGCATCCCTTAGATTCCGATTGGCTGATAGAATTCTATCAGCCAATCGGACTTAAAGGGACATTATACACTCATTTTTTCTTTGCATAAATGTTTTGTAGATAATCTATTTATATAGCCCATAAAGTTTTTTTAAAAAATTAATGTATAGTTTTGCTTATTTTTAAATAACATTGCTCTGATTTTCAGACTCCTAACCAAGCCCCAAAGTTTTATGTGAATACGCTCGACTACCAGCTTGCTCCTGTTTGTGTAAAGAGTCTTTTCATATGCAAAAGAAGGGGGGGGGGGGGGAGTGTCTTATTTGCCACTTGCAGTGGGCTTTCCAGCTACCTTTTCAACAGAGGTAAACTGACAGCTTCTAAGTAAGTTTTTAAACAGTTTTATACTGAATTTTTATATCAGTATCTGTGCATATTATTCTTTATAGTAGTGTCTATTACATGCAGTTATATGAAAATGAGTGTATACTGTCCCTTTAAGGTTGAAAAAATCCTATTGGCTGATGCAATCAGCCAATAGGATTGAACTTCAATCCTATTGGCTGATCCAATCAGCCAATAGGATTGAGTTTGCATTCTATTGTCTGTTCCAATCAGCCAATAGAATGCAAGCTCAATCCTAATGGCTGAATTATTTAGGTAATGATAGTAGTTTTTATGTAGATTTATTTTAATTATATTTAAGTTAGAAGGGGTTAGGGTTAGGGTTAGACTTAGGGTTAGGGGTTAATAACTTTAGTATAGTGGCAGCGGCGGCGTTGGGGGCGGCAGATTAGGGGTTAATAAATGTAGATAGGTGGCGGCGATGTTTGCGATGCGGGAGTGTGGCAGTTTATTCTAGTGTGGCGGTTTAGGGGTTAATATATTTATTCTAGTTTATTCTAGTGGCGACGATTTCGGGAGCGGCAGATTAGGGGTTAATAATTTATTTTAGTGTTTGCGATGAGGGAGGGCCTCGGTTTAGGGGTTAATAGGTAGTTTATGGGTGTTAGTGTACTTTTTAGCACTTTAGTTATGAGTTTTATGCTACAGCTTTGTAGTGTAAAACTCATAACTACTGACTTTAGAATGCATTACGAATCTTGACGGGATAGGGTTACCTCTCACTTAAGCTTGCAATACCGGCGCTATTAAAATCCCATTGAAAAACGACTATATGCAATTTGCGTAAGTTGATTTGCGTTAAGGCCAAAAAAGTGTGCGGTGCCCCTAAATCTGCAAGACTCGTAATACCAGCGGTAGTGAAAAAAGCAGCGTTATAACCTGATAACGCTGCTTTTTCACTATAATGCAAAACTCGTAATCTAGCCGTATGTTATTTAAGGCTCTGGACACTATTCCCTTATAAGTTTTGTCTTGCGTTTCCAACTAATTAAATTAGCCTAACTCCCTTAAACTTGTAAATGGTTTATTTAAATAGCCTATACTATTTTTGGTGTATAATGCCCCTTTAGGGATATCATTTCACTTATATGTCAATGCAGCGATAGGCACATATTACATTGTAGGTTTCCTGACCTAGGTAGTGAATGTTTACACGACAGGAAAACTTTATAAGCTACTTGTTTTATTAACTTGCTCAGCAGTTAAAGAGCTGTTGTGTTTACAATTACTCATCTCTTTTCCGAAACATAGAACACTCCAGGTGACAACATTTCTTTATGATGTTCCAATATTCTACTTTGGGTTTTTGATCATTTCTGGATATCTTCCAGATTTTTGTAAATGGGAAAATGAAGAAGCTGCGTTTGATGATATAATTGTTTTTATACATCAAAGACCAGCTTTAGCACAAAATCAGTCCCCTGTAATAAACCAATAAGCAGAAATGAAACCTTCTCTCCAAAAGTTTCCAGAAATTTTTATTTGGACTCAAAGAGCATTTTGTTTCTGTATTGCAAAGCAACAATGCCTTTATAAGAAAATTATAACTTCAAACTATTATAAATAAAGGTTTCGATCATAAGCTGATTTTATAACTATCCCAATGTTAAAGGGATATGAAACCCAATTTTTTCTTTCATGATTCAAATAGAGCAGCAATTTTAATCAACTTTCTAATTTACTCCTATTATCATTTTTTTTTCGTTCTCTTGGCATCTTTATTTGCAAAGCAGGAATGTAATCTTAGGAACCGGTACGTTTTTGGTTCAGCCCCTGTTTAGCTCTTGCTGATTGGTGGCTAAATGTAGCCACCAATCAATCGGTGCCTAAGATTACATTCCTGACTTTTCAAATAAAGATACCAAGAGAACGAAGAAAAATTGACAATGGGATTAAATTGCTGCTCTGTCTGACTCATGAAAGAAAAATTTGGGTTTCATGTCCCTTTAATAACGAATGTGGATGAGCCCTTTCTTTTTCAAGCTGGCCCTATCACAATGAGACCTTTTCATTGTTTTTACAATATCGGTTTTGTGAAAAATGGCCCTATGCTTAAAGGGTCATGAAACCTAAAAAATGTACTTCTATTATCAAATCTCATTTTATTCTTTGTTGAAGAGATATCTAATGCTCTTGCTAATATATAACATTTGTTGAAAAACTGTTGCCATATAGTGCGGCAGACACGTGCACACGCCTGAGCTTAGATTCCTGCTTTTCAACAAATGATAACAAGGAAACAAAAGAAAAATTGATAATGGAAGAAATTTGGGAAGTTGTTTAAAATTCTATGTTCTATCTGAATCCTGAAAGAAAATATTTTGGATTTTATATCCCTTTGATATGTTTCAAATCTGTTTGTTCTGATAGTAATCCAGATTACTTATACATTATCAGGTCCATTATTCACGTATCAAATTCCACAGCTAAAAAGGACTTATAAACCCCCAGACAAGATTTATCGACTTATTAGCAGGTGTAAGATGACAATTAGGCCGCATCGTCTCCAAATACAAACACTACCTGTTCCATCAGCTAAAGTTAAAAAAACAAATAATATTAAACTAACAAAAAATAGCTGTCAATAACTCAACAAGCAAATATGTCCACTGTACCTATAATGCCCCTGTTCAAATTCCTTAGAGACTCTGTGGTTTTGGAGCACAATGGGTTAATTGCATTGACCCCATTAGCATTACTGAAGCTAATGTAGCAGATAAATCCCCACTACCACCATTTTGCTTCTCTTTAATATTGTACTTTTTTCATTTAATTAACACATCACAAGGTTAACAAGGAAAATAAAAAATTTGTGCTTTTTTTTCGGAAAGGTTTCATGCTGAGGAGTCTTATCAGCAAAACCATTTTGTGATTGTGATCACTGGAAAAGCATCATTCCAGGAGACTTCAGAAATTGTTATCTCCTAAAAACAAGGGCAAAGTTATTATCAACCCTTATATTTGATATTCCTCCATAACACTAGTACATGTTTATATTATACAGTTACCCGCCCCATACAAGGATGCAAGCATATTTACAGAGTTAGTTTTGTGATGATGTTTTAACCCGTTCCCGCCATTAGGAGGTTCCATGCCGTCCTGTGCTTGGCTTTAGCGCCGTAAGACATCATGGAACGTTTTAGCTTTGTGGCTGTACTAAAGCTGTAACAACTTCCTAACTGTGATCACGGGCTGGAGGGCATGCCTAGCATCATAGCCACTCCCCCCTGACCCAGTTCCATCATTGAAATCACTTGATCGCATGAACGATCGCATAATTAACATTTTTACTTATTTGTTTACATTGGAACTTTTTCCGATGTAGACAAAATAGCCCTGGCGGGAAAGGGTTAACCTTTAATACTTGCCTGCATTTATTTCATGAGCTAGTGACGTATGGGATATACATTCCTACCAGGAGGGGGCAAAGTTTCCCAAACCTCAAAATTCCTATAAATACACCTCCCACCACACCCACAATTCAGTTTTATATACTTTGCCTCCTTGGAGGTGGTGAAGTAAGTTTGTGCTTGATTTTTATGAATTTTCTATTATAAGCGCTTCTAAGCATTTTGAAGCCCAATTCCTCTCAGAGTACAGTGTTTGTCAGAGGGGTGTGAAGAGATTTTCGCCTGTTGATTTTTACCATTCCACTCATGGGAAATCTTTTCAAGGGCTCTCTGTTATCGGTCATAGGGACTCATCTCCTACCTCCATTTTCAGATTGACGATATACTCTTATACCATTACCTCTGATGATAGTTTTCAGTACTGGTTTTGCTGTCTGTGATATGTGGATGGGTGTCTTCGGTAAGTATGTTTTATTATTTAAGACACTCTCAGCTATGTTTGGTGCTTTATGTATTAATATAAAGTTTTAAATATATGTATTTACTTATCTTTGCTATGAGTCTGGTCTATTTGTGTATTTCCCTTTGCAGTCTAACAGTTTCAGTATGAGAATCATGTTTTAAGAAGTTATTTTCTTACCTGGGGTTTAGTCTTTTTTTCCAATTTGACTTGTTTTACCTTAAATTTCGCGGGCAAATCTAGGCTCGCAAGGGCGCAAAATGCTATTATTTATTGCGTCATTTTTGGAGCTAAAATTTTTTGCCGCAAATTTGAGTCTATAGTGTCTCAAGTTTTTGAATTTTCTGCGTCTTTATTGATGATAGGTTGTTTGGCGTGAAGTCATGCTCGTTATGACATGAGTTGCGTCATTTCCGGATGTTGACTGGCGCCAAAAAATGTTTCACTTTGCGTCATGCATTATACTTGGCGCCATTTATTTTTTTGATTATATTACCCCACTTCCTTTATGCTCCCTGCTCTCTTTATATTCTAGAGGGCTATGTTGTTTGCTTTTCTGCTTATTTAGCATATGCATTTTTTCCCATTCCTAAAAATTGGATATTTTGTTTAAATGTTATTTTTTCTTTTACATTTTGCAAGATGTCTCAGTCTGATCCTGTCTCAGAAGCTACTGTAGGAACCATGCTGCCTGAAAACAGTTCTACCAAAGCTAAGTGTATCTGTTGTAAGATAGCTGAGATTATATCTCCAGCTATACTATATAACAGTTGTCATGATAAGCTTTTGCATGCCGATAATGTTTCTATTAGTACTAGTACATCGTCTGTTGTTCCCTCAACATCTAATGTACATGATATCCCTGTTGATATAAAAAATTATATTGCTTATGCAATACAGAAGGCTATGGCCTCTATTTAACAAAGTCTGCTGGACCTGATCAGACAGTGCGGATCAGGTCCGCCAGACCTCCCTGAATGCGGAGAGCAATAAGCTCTCCATATTCAGCATTGTACCAACAGCTCAGGGTGGTGTCAATCAACCCGATCGTACTCGATCTGGTTGATTTCCGGCGATGTCTGTCCGCCTGCTCAGAGCAGGCGGACAGGTTATGGAGCAGCGGTCTTTGTGACCGCTGCTTCATAACTACTGTTTCTGGTGAGTCTGAAGGCTCACCAGAAACACGTGCCCAGAAGCTCACTACAGAGCTTGTTAAATGGGTGCCTCTGTCTGCTATTCCACCTTCTAATAAACGTAAAAGGTCTTTTAATATTTCTCATAAAACTGATGAATTTTGTGATGACCGACAACATACTAATATATCTTCCTCTGAAGAGGATCTCTCTGGTTCAGAAGATTATACTACAGACATTGAAGTTGATAAAAAGTTGATAAATCTTCTTCTATTTTTAAGATTGAATATATTCGGTCTATGTTGAAAGAAGTATTAGTTACTATGGGTATTGAGGAGTTGGATCCTCTTGATAAAAAATCCAGTAAGCGTTTAAATTCTGTTTCTAAACCTCCTGTCATTACTCCTGAGGTTTTTCCTGTTCCAGATGCTGTTTCTGATGTGATTGCTAAAGAATGGTCTAAGCCTGGTGCATCTTTTAATCCTTCTACTAGGTTTAAGGAGTTATATCCTTTACCAGCAGCTAATTTGGAATTTTGGGAAAAAGCCCCAAAGGTTGATAAGGCTATTTCTACACTTGCCAAGCATACTACTATTCCTATTCAAGACAGTACTTCTTTTAAGGATCCTTTAGATAGGAAGATTGAATCCTATCTAAGGAAAGCTTATTTACATTCTAACTATATTCTCAGGCCTGCCATTTCTATTGCTGATGTTGCAGCTGCATCAACTTTTTGGTTGGATAGCATAGCAAATCAGGAAACAGATTCTGATTTTTCTAGCATTGTTCATTTGCCTAAACATGCTAATCATTTTATCTGTGATGCTATTTTTTACATCATCAATATTGATGTTAAATCTATGTCTTTAGCTATTCTAGCTAGAAGAGCTTTATGTCTTAAATCATGGAATGCTGATATGGTATCTAAATCTTGATTACTAGCTCTGTCTTTCCAGGGTAATAGTTTATTTGGTTCTCAGTTGGATTCTATTATTTTCACTATCACTGGGGGGAAGGGAGTTTTTTTGCCCCAAGATAAGAAATCTAAGGGTAAATTTAAAGCTTCTAATTGGTTTTGTTCCTTTTGTTAGAATAGAGAACAGAAAACCATGCCTTCCTCTAATGACTCTGGTTCCAATTGGAAGCCATCTTCAAGTTGAAATAAATCCAAGCCTTATAAAAAGCCAAAGATAGCCCCAAGACTGCATGAAGGTGCAGCCCTCAATCCAGTTCAACTGGTGGGGGGGCAGATTGAAATTATTTCAAAGCATTTGGGCAGATTCCATTCAAAATCAGTGGATTCAGAGCATTGTTTCTCAAGGGTATCGAATAGGTTTCAGAATAAGACCTCCTGTGAGGAGATTCTTTCTCTCTCATGTTCCAACAAATCCTCTGAAAGCTCAGGCTTTTCTGAAGTGTGTTTCAGATCTGGAGCTTTCAGGGGTGATTATACCAGTTCCGCTTCCGGAACAGGGTCTGGGTTTTTATTTAAATATATTCATTGTCCCAAAGAAAGAAAATTCATTCCGCATGAACCAGTTCTGGATCTGAAGTTTTTTAATCGTTTTGTAAGGATCCCAACTTTCAAGATGGTGACTATAAGGACTATTCTGCCTTTTGTTCAGCAAGGTTATTACATGTCCATAATAGACTTACAGGACGCTTATCTTCCGATTCATCCAGATCACTATCAGTTTCTGAGATTCTCTTTTCTAGACAAGCATTACCAATTTGTCGCTCTTCTATTTGGCATAGCGACAGCTCCAAGAATCTTTTCGAATGTTCTTGGTGCCCTTTTATCTGTAATCAGAGAGCAGGGTATTGTGATGTTTCCTTATTTGGATGATATATTTGTACTAGCTCAATCTTTTCATTTAACAGAATTTCACATGAATCAGCTAGTGTTGTTTCTTCAAAGTCATGGTTGGAGGATCAATTTACCAAAGAGTTCCTCAGGCAAGGGTCACCTTTTAAGGTTTCCAAATAGATTCAGTGTCCATGACTCTGTCTTTAACAGACAAGAGATGAATGAAATTGGTTTCAGCCTATCGAAACCTTCAGTCTCGATCATTCCCTTCAGTGGCTATGTGCATGGAAATTTTAGGTCTCATGACTGCAGCATCGGATTATTCAAGGGGCCTTTTTTGTTCGTCCTTCCTGGACTGTGATCTCAACAGATGCAAGTCTCACAGGTTGGTGAGCTGTCTGGGGGTCTCTAACAGCACAAGGGGTTTGGAAACCTCAAGAGGCGAGGTTACCAATCAATAGAACTCCATGCTATCTTCAGAGCTCTTCAGGCTTGGCCTCTATTAAAGAGAGAACATTTCATTCATTTTCAGAGAGACAATATCACAACTGTGGCATATGTCAATCATCAATGAGGGACTCGCAATCCTTTAGCAATGAAAGAAGCATCAAGGATACTTTTTTGGGTGGAAAATTGAACTCTTGTCTAATTTCTGCAATTCATTTCCTAGGTGTAGACAATTAGGAAACTGATAATCTCAGCCATCAGACTTTGCATGGGAGTGGTCTCTCCATCTAGATGTGTTTTTTCAGATTGTGCCAGAAATAGATCTGATAGCTTCCCATCTAAACAGGAAACTTCCCAGATACCTTTCCAGGTCCAGGGATGGGGGATGCGTTAGCAGTTCCTTGGTCTTACCAACTTGCCTATATTTTTTCGCTTCTAGTTCTTCTTCCAAGGGTGATCTCCAAGATCATAATGGAACAATTGCATTTGTTCCTGATAGCACCAGCATGGCCTCACCGGTTTTGGTATGTGGATCTTGTCCAGATGTCCAGTTGCCAACCTTGGTCACTTCCTTGAAGGCCAGACCTTTTGTCTCAAGGGCCGTTTTTCCATCAGGATCTCAAATCGCTAAATTTAAATGTATGAAAATTGAACGTTTAGTGCTTAGTCATAGAGGTTTCTCTGACTCAGTGATCAATACTATGTTGCAGGCTCGTAAGTCTGTTTCTAGGAAGATTTATTATCGGGTTTTGAAAACCTATATTTCATGGTGTTGTTCTCATAAATTCTCTTGGCATTCTTTTAGAATTCCTAGAATTTTACAGTTTCATCAGGATATTTTGGATAAAGGTATGTCTGCAAGTACTTTAAAGGGACACATTTCTGCTCTTTCTGTTTTATTTCTGCTTTATTTCATAGAAAGATTGCTAAACTTCCTAAAATTCACTGTTTTGTTCAGACTTTTGTCCATATCAAGCCTGTTATTAAGTCTATTTCTCCTCCATGGAGTCTTAATTTGGTTTTGAAGGCTTTGCAGGCTCCTCCTTTTGAGCCTATGCATTGTTTGGATATTAAACTACTTTCTTGGAAAGTGTTGTCCCTTTTGGCTATCTCTTCTGCTAGAAGAGTTTCTGAATTGTCTGATCTTTCTTGTGAGTCTCCTTTTTCTGATTTTTCATCAGGATAAAGCTGTTTTGCGGAGTTTGCTTAAATTTCTTCCTAAGGTTGTGAATTCTAACAACATTTGTAGGGAAATTGTTGTTCCTTCATTGTGTCCGAATACTAAGAATTCTCTTGAGAAATTGTTAAATTCTTTGGATGTGGTAAAAGCTTTGAAATACTATGTAGAGGCTACTAAGAATTTCAGGAAGACTTCAAGTCTATTTGTTGTCTTTTCTGGTTCTAGGAAAGGTCAGAAAGCCTCTGCCATTTCTTTCGCATCTTGGCTAAAGCTTTTGATTCACAAGGCTTATTTAGAGGTGGGTCAGTCTCCACCTCTGAGAATTACAGCTCATTCTAATAGATCAGTTGCCACTTCATGGGCTTTTAGGAATGAAGCTTCAGTTGATCAGATTTGCAAAGCAGCAACTTGGTCTTCTTTGCATACATTTACTACATTTTACCATTTTGATGTATTTGCTTTTTCTGAAGTAGTCTTTGGTAGAAAAGTTCTTCAGGCAGCTGTCTCAGTTTGATTCTTCTGTTTATAAGAACTTATTTTGTGGATTTAATTTCTCAGCGGAAATAGCTGTTTTTATTTTATCCCTTCCTTTCTAGTGACTCTTCTGTGATCTTCTACATCTTGGGTATTTTATCTCATACATCACTAGCTCATGGACTCTTTCCATTTACATGAAAGAAAACATATTTTTTTGTATTAACTTACCTGATAAATTCATTTCTTTCAAAATGGCAAGAGTCCATGAGGCCCACCCTGTTTTGTGGTGGTTATATTTTTTTAATTTTTTTATAAAAGCACAATATTATTTTCCAGTTCCTCTTTTTTATGCTTTTTTACTCCTTTTTACACCTCACTACTTGACTATACGTTAAACTGAAGTATGTGTGTGGTGGGAGGTGTATTTATAGGCATTTTGAGGTTTGGGAAGCTTTGCCCCCCCTCCGGTAGGAATGTATATCCCATATGCCACTAGCTCATGGACTCTTGTCATTATGAAAGCAATGAATTTATCAGGTAAGTTCTTACATAAATTATGTTTTTTTTGTAAATGCTATCAGATCAGAAAATGTTTTCAAAATAACGTGTCAATTTTGGATTTGTGCTATATGCAAAGTTTAAATGCTTTATATAGTGTGACAGTTTGGAAAGCGAGAAGCCTAGTCTTTGATTTTACAAACAGCATGAAATGTGTCTGTGAAAATGTAATTTATCTAAATCATTTAAAACATATTCAAAAATCAAAAGAGACAGTAAATCAACTTTCAATAACACTTTCTCCATAGTTGTCTAAATGTTTTAGAGAGATATGTTATTCCTTTTAAGAAGAAGGACTGATCTCAATTTAATTTTCAGACTATTCTATTTGAATAGAATACAACTATTACAAAAAATGGTATGATTGGAACATCCTGGTGCTGAACAGTTATCAAGTAAAATAACTGCACTTGTTTACATTTTATGAAACTATTTTCCCTACACGTTTTTTTTTTTATGTATGACATTTACTAGCTGAAGAAATATTCGCACTTTATTTTTTTCCTGCCGGGTCCTATATACATTTTACCACTAAATTGTATTTCTTAAAAGGACATAATACTCATATGCTAAATCACTTGAAACTGAAGCAGAATAACTATAAAAAGCTGACAGGAAAATATCACCTGAGCATCTCTATGTAAAAAAGGAAGATATTTTACCTCACAATCTCAAACAAAATGAAGAAATGAACAGCAGCCAATCAGCAGTGCTGAGGTCATGAACTCTTACTGTGATCTCATGAGATTTGACTTAACTCTCATGAGATTTCATAGTAAGCTTCCTTTACCTGATTGGTGAAATAATATGAGAGTTCACGAGGCTCATCCTTTCAGCTGTCCCAGGACAGACACACTAAAATGCTGCTTAGAAATCCGTTACAATAGGAGGTGGCTACTGAGGAACTTTTGAGGTAAAATATCTTTCTTTTTTACATAGAGATGTTCAGGTGATATTTTCTAGTCAGCTTTTTACAGCTATACTGCATCACTTTCAAGTGTTTAAACATTTGGGTATTATGGCCCTTTAAAAGACATGCCAAAAATATATATATTGCCTCTAAAAGATGATAGAGGTATCCTTCACTAGATATAATCTAATTTAAAATGTTTTGCTTATTTTTTTATTTTTTTCTGAAACTAGTTTAATTCTTCAGTTTATGTGCTTTTTAACTTATTGGGGAATATGTATCAAGCTCTGTATGGAGCTGATGCCCCGTGTTTCTGGCGAGCATGCAGGCTCGCCAGAAACACCAGTTATGAAGCAGCGGTCACAAAGACCGCTGCGCCATAACCTGTCCACCTGCTCTGAGTAGGCTGACACACATCGCCGGAAATCAACCCGACCGAGTACGATCAGGTTGATTGACACCCCTGCTGGCGGCCCATTGGCCGCGAGTCTGCAGGGGCGGCGTTGCACCAGCAGCTCTTGTGAGCTGCTGGTGCAATGCTGAATACGGCAAGCGAATTGCTTGCCGTATTCAGCGATGTCTGTCGGACCTGATCCGCACTGTCGGATCAGGTCCAACAGACATTGATAACTAGGGGTCATAGTCTTGAACTAAATTATCCAGTTTCAGTTCTTAAAGTCAGAAACATTGAAATATATTAAGGTTCAGATTACAAGTTGAGCATTATTTAATGCTACCGCTCGAGTGTTAACTGCACTAGAAGTAAGCTTTTTGCTCATGTTAGGTTGCACTCATATTACAAGTTGAAAGTAAACTGTTTTCACTCGTGCTCTAACTTGACGAGCATAAAAATACAAACTTACAATATTGCTTGTGCAATAACCTATTTCCCCATAAAATAATTAAATGGAGAAGAAAAAGTGGGGGGGAAAACGCCCTACTCGTGCGCAAACTGACACGAAAATATGAATATTTCACATTCCAATGTTGTTCACAAAGCAGAATATGTTCTATTTATCCATAAATACATATGTCGACAGATATCTGAAGGTATTTTGGTACAATGTATATCTTTACCTATATATTTATATATGACTATATATACAGTTGTATGTAAAAGTTTAGGCACCCCTGACAATTTCCATGATTTTCATTTATAAATAATTGAGTGCTTGTGTCAGCAATTTCATTTTGATCTATCAAATAACTGAAGGACACAGTAATATTTCAGTAGTGAAATGAGGTTTATTGGATTAACAGAAAATGTGCAATATGCATTAAAACAAAATTAGACAGGTGCATACATTTCGCCACCCTTTTCCTTTTGTTGATTTGAATACCTGTAACTACCTAGCACTAATTAATTGGAACACACAATTGGTTTGGTGAGCCTATTAAGCCTTGAACTTCATAGACAGGTGCATCCAATCAGGATAAAAGGTATTTAAGGTGGCCAATTGCAAATTGTTGTTCTCTTTGATTCTCCTCTGAAGAGTGTCAACATGAGGGCATCAAAACAACTCTCAAATGACCTGAAAACAAAGATAGTTCAACATTATGGTTTAGGGGAAGGCTAAAAAAAGCTATTGCAGAGATTTAAGCTGTCAGTGTCCACTGTGAGGAACCTAGTGAGGAAATGGAAGACCACAGGCACAGTTTTTGTTAAGGCAAGAAGTGACAGGCCAAGTAAAATATCGGAGAGGCAAAGGCAAAGGATGGTGAGAACGGTCAAAAACAGCCCACAGAACAACTCCAAAGACCTACAACATCATCTTTCTGCAGATGGTGTCACTGTGCATTGTTCAACAATTCAGTGCACTTTACATAGTAACATAGTAACATAGTAGATGAGGTTGAAAAAAGACCGAAGTCCATCGAGTTCAACCTATACAAATCTAAAATACTGGAAAAAGTTCCAGTTAAGATTAAATAATCCCACTAAAAGGTGACCCATTTAATACTAGCAATCATATCTATGAATTTTGTTTATAGACAGAAATGTATCCAAATAGTGATGTCGCAAACCTAAAAAATTGGGTTCGCGAATGGTGAACGCGAACTTCCACAAAAGTTTGCGAATGGGCGAACCGGGCGAACCGCCATAGACTTCAATAGGCAGGCGAATTTTAAAACCCACAGGGACTCTTTCTGGCCACAAAAGTGATGGAAAAGTTGTTTCAAAGGCCCTAACACCTGGACTGTGGCATGCCGGAGTGGGATCCATGGCAAAACTCCCATGGAAAATTACATAGTTGATGCAGATTCTGGTTTTAATCCATAAAGGGCATAAATCACCTAACATTCCTAAATTGTTTGGAATAACGTGCTTTAAAACATCAGGTATGATGTTGTATCGATCAGGTAGTGTAAGGGTTGTGTCCGCTTCACAGTGCGCAGTGTAGGTTATATACCTGCCCTGACCATGCTTTGCAGACCAGGTATCAGTGGTCAGATGGACCCTTGCCCCAACACTGTGTGCCAGACATGCAATTATAGCAGACTTATATGGCTTTGGCGTTGCTTTTTGGTAATTAGAAGGCTGCTAAATGCCACTGCGCACCACACGTGTTTTATGCCCAGCAGTGAAGGGGTTAATTAGGGAGCATGTAGGGAGCTTGTAGAGTTAATTTTAGCTTAAGTGTAGTGTAGTAGACAACCAAAAGTATTGATCTAGGCCCATTTTTTTATATTTCATGCCACCATTTCACCGCCAAATACGATCAAATAAAAAAAAATTGTTCGCTTTTTCACAAACTTTAGGTTTCTCACAGAAATTATTTACAAACAACTTATGCAATTATGGCATAAATGGTTGTAAATGCTTCTCTGGGATCCCCTTTGTTCAGAAATAGCAGACTTATATGGCTTTGGCGTTGCTTTTTGGTAATTAGAAGGCTGCTAAATGCCACTGCGCACCACACGTGTTTTATGCCCAGCAGTGAAGGGGTTAATTAGGGAGCATGAAGGCAGCTTGTAGACTTAATTTTAGCTTAAGTGTAGTGTAGTAGACAGCCCAAAGTATTGATCTAGGCCCATTTTGGTATATTTCATGCCACCATTTCACCGCCAAATGCGCTCAAATTTAAAAAAAACTTAAATTTTTTCGCAATTTTATTTCTCACTGAAATTATTTACAGCTTGTGCAATTATGGCACAAATGGTTGTAAATGCTTCTCTGGGATCCCCTTTGTTCAGAAATAGCAGACATATATGACTTTGCCGTTGCTTTCTGGCAATTAGAAGGCCGCTAAATGCTGCTGCGAATCACACGTGTATTATAGCTACCAGTGAAGGGGTTAATTAGGTAGTTTGTAGGGAGCTTGTAGGGTTAATTTTAGCTTAAGTGTAGAGATCAGCCTCCCACCTGACATATCAGCTCCCTTCCCTCCCCCACCCCACAATTGTCCCCACCATCTTAAGTACTGGCAGAAAGTCTGACAGTACTAAAATAAAAGGTTTTTAAAAATTTTTTTTAGCATATTTACATATGCTGTGGTGTAGCATCCCCCTTAGCCCCCAACCTCCCTGATCTCCCCCAAAACAGCTTTCTAACCCTCCCCATCTGCCTTATTGGTGGCCATCTTGGGTACTGGCAGCTGTCTGCTATTATTTCACAGTCAAAAAAGTGTTGTTGTTTTTTTAAATGTACACTACTGTTACACCAGATATGAGTGGTGGCACTGGGCAAGTGGGCACAGTATACGCTGTGAGCCTGACACACACGCTGGCAGGCAGGCAACTTCAATTAGATTACACAGGAAAAAAAAAAAAAAGCAGACTGATGTTCTAGCCCTAAAAAGGGCTTTTTGGGGTGCTGTCCTTACAGCAGAGATCAGATGAATCCTTCAGGACTGTAGTGGACACTGAATACACTAGCCTAGCTATCGATTTCCCTATTAAATCAGCAGCAGCTACACTGTCCCTCCTCTCACTAAGAATGCAGCTTTCAAATGAATCTAAAATGGATGCTGTCCAGGAGGTGGGAGGGTCTGGGAGGGAGGGTCTGCTGCTGATTGGCTGTAATGTGTCTTCTGACTGTGAGGTACAGGGTCAAAATTTACTGATGACGAATAGGGGGCGGGCCGAACATCGCATATGTTCGCCCGCTGAGGCGAACGCAAACATGCTATGTTCACCGGGAACTATTCGCCGGCGAACTATTCGCGACATCACTATATATAAACAATTTTTAAATGTATCTAGGGTATTGGCATTCACTACCTCCTTTGGTAATGAGTTCCACAATGTTATTGCTCTTACAGTGAAAAAATGTTTCCGTTGCAGGAGATTAAATCTCCTTTCCTCCAACCTTAAATTGTGACCTCTTGTCACAAACAATTTTCTTGGAATAAACAGAGCTTCTGCCATCTCTGTATATAGGCCTTGAATATATTTATATAAAGTAATCATGTCACTTCTCAAGTGCCTTTTTTCTAAAGAAAACAGACCCAGTTTTGCTAGCCTCTCATGATAGCTTAAATTCTCCAATCCTCTTATTAGCTATGTGTCCCCAGAACTGCACTCCATACTCAAGGTGAGGCCTTTATATAGTGACAGAATTATATTTTCCTCCCATGAATCAATGCCTCTTTTAATACATGCTAGTATCTTATTAGCCTTTGAAGCCGCTGTTGTGCAGAGGAACAAGTACATTGCTCTGGAATGGCCATCCCAGTCCCCAGATCTGAATATCATTGAAAATCTGTGGGGTGATTTGAAGGGGGCTGTCCATGCTTGGCAACCACCAAATGTAACTGAACTGGAGATGTTTTGCACGGAGGAATGGTCCAAAATACCTTCATCCAGAATTCAGACACTCATTACAGGCTATAGGAAGCATCTAGATGCTGTTATTTCTGCTAAAGGAGGCTCTACAAAATATTGATGCAATATTTCTGTTGGGGTGCCCACATTTATGTACCTGTCTAATTTTGTTTTGATTCATATTGCACATTTTCTGTTAATCCAATAAACCTAATTTCACTACTGAAATATTACTGTGTCCTTCAGTTATTTGATAGATCAAAATGAAATTGCTGATCCAAACACCCAATTATTTATAAATGAAAATCATGGAAATTGTCAGGGGTGCCTAAACCTTTGCATACGACTGTAGGTATATATATAGGAATACCTATTTAGAATTACTTAGAACATATTCAACTATGTGTGGAACATTGGAATGTCAAATATTTACAGTAAATACATCATTAAAACCTTTATTAAATATGAATATTGGATAAATATGTTTTTTTATGTTTTCATCTTCTTGACTGCAAAGGGCTTCAATGCACTTGTATATATGTCTAGATATGTGTACATATGTTTTTATGTGTATAATATAAATACATTAATATATATATATATATATATATATATATATATAGAGAGAGAGAGAGAGAGAGAGAGCGCGAGAGAGAGATAGAGAGTATTTGAGGATCAGGATCCGATGTAAATCCCATATAATCTTCAAAAATAAGCAGGCACTCAGAGATATGTCAAACACCTTTAATGTGTCATATAAAAGCCTATATCGTTTTGGCTCCTCACAGAAGCCTTGGTCACATGACAGAACACAACATGTACCCAAAATACCCCATACTAGTGCCTAATATACCCCTTACAATTTATCTGATACGCTGTAAAATACAGCTAAAATCACACTATCCAGCACAGCTGGAGCGAGTGTGAAGCGCACTGACATCATCATACGCCGACCGTTGCCATAGGAACGTGTCAACGCGGTGCATCGGCTAATATCTCAAGCCATATCACTGTAGCACGCAGTACTATTGTTGTTATTAACGTAACCCAGACAACTAGATCCAACGCAGTCAATAGGGCCTGCAGTGCCTTAATACAGCGAATCAGAGAAATATATCAAGCGCAATCCTAAACATTAAACTAAAAAGTCGGTCTGGGTAATTTAAAACATGTGTATAGCAAAAATTAGCCCATAAATACTATGTAGGGCTTATTTTTGCTATACACTTATAGGCCCTATTGACTGCGGGAGATCTAGTTGCTTGGGCTACGTTAATAACAACAATAGCCTTGTTGTTATGTTCCCATAGCAGTGGTCAGCGTACAATGATATCAGTGTGCGCTACAGTGATACGGTTTGAGGTACATTGACACATTAAAGATGTTTGACATATCTCTGAGTGCCTGCTTATTTTTGAAGATTATATGGGATTTACACCGGATCCTGATCCTTAAATACTTTCTCCCTGTATGTTTATAGCAGTGCACAGAGTGGTTCGTGATGTTGGTGAGTGCTGAACTTTTTGTATATATTCATATATATATATACATACATATATATATAAAGAGCGTTGTGGAAACGGCACTCCTCACATCAGCAATCACATGGTGCACTGCTAAACAAACAAACAGTAGCAAGTGGTGAAGGATCCAAACGGATGGGTTCCGTATCCAGCAAAAACTTCACACAGCAGGCACAGCAGGAATTTATAATCCGTTTAATGTGTAAATAACCAAACGTTTCAGCCCTCACATGGGCTTTTGTCATGGTAAACATAAGCCAGGACAGACATATATATACTAGCTGTTGCCTGCGGCTTCGCTCGCATGGATTTTGTAATTTGTACAAAATAGCGAAAAACGCGACCAATTGCAACGACGTGTGCCCTCACATGTGTGCCTGTTCGCGGATTGAAAAGCTCTGTAACGCAGCCCCATTGATGTCTATGGGGAAAAAAAGTTACGTTTAAACCTAACACCCTAACATAAACTCCACGTCTAAACACCCCTAATCTGCTGCCCCCGACATCGCCTCCACCTACATAATGTTATTAACCCCTAATCTGCTGCTCCCGAAATCGCTGCTACTTAAATAAATCTATTAACCACTAATCTGCCGGTCCCGATATCGCCACCATTATACTAAAGTTATTAACCCCTATTCCCCTGCACCTCAACATCACCCACACTATAATAAATCTATTAACCCCTAGTTCGCCGCTCCCCAACATCACCGCAACTAAATAAAGCTATTAACCCCTAAACATCTGGCCTCCCACATCAGTACCACTAAATAAATATATTAACCCCTAAACCGCCAGCCCCCAAATCGCAACAACCTAAATAAAACTATTAACCCTAAACCTAACCCTAACGTAACCCTAAACCTAACACCCCCTAATTTTAACATAAAATTTTAATTTAAAATAACACCTATTTAAAACTAAATATATACTTACCTGTGAAATAAAACCTAAGCTAGCTACAATATAACTAATAGTTATATTGTAGTTAGCTTAGGTTTTGTTTTTATTTCACAGGTAAGTTTGTATTTATTTTAACTAGGTAGACTAGTTTGTAAATAGTTATTAACTATTTAATAACTACCAAGTTAAAATAAATACAAACTTACCTGTGAAATAAAACCTAAGCTGCCTTACACTAAAACCTAACATTACAAAAAAATAAAAAAAACTACCATTACAAAAAATAATAAATGAAATTATTCAAAATAATAAAAATTATTCCTATTCTATTACCCTTTTAAAAAATTAAAAAACCCACCCCAAAATAAAAAAGCCTAATCTAAAATAAACTACCAAGGGCCCTTAAAAGGGCCTCTTTGTGGGCCCTTAAAATTGCCTTTTGTAGGGCATTGCCCTAAAGTTAATAGCTCTTTTGCTACAAAACAAAACAAACACCCCTAACAGTAAACAAACCCCCACCCCCCAAACCCACAAAATAAAAATAAAGTAAAACCTAATCTACCCATTGCCCTGAAAAGGGCATTTGTATGGGCATTGCCCTTAAAAGGGCATTCAGCTCTTTTTACTGCCCTTAAATGGACATTCGGCTCTTTTATTAAATGCCCAACCCCTAATCTAAAAATAAAAACCCACCCAAACAAAAAACACATTACAAAAAATAACAAACGAATTATCAAAAATAATAAAAATTATTCATATTCTAATACCGATTTAAAAAAAAAAAATCCCAAAATAAAAAAACCTAATCTACAAAAACTACTAAAAGCCCTTAAAAGGGCCTTTTGTAGGGCATTGCCCTAAGTTAAACAACTCTTTTACCTGAAAAAAAAAAAGTCCCACTAACATTACAAACCCCCCCCCCAAACCCACAACATAAAAAAACTATCTAAAAAAACCTAAGCTAACGATTGCCCTGAAAAGGGCATTTGTATGGGCATTGACCTTAAAAGGGCATTTAGCTATTTTGCATTGCCCTGAAAAGGGCATTTAGCTCTTTTTATGAAAAGCCCAAACCCTAAACTAAAAAAAAAAAAAAAAAATCTTAAAAAAACTATCACTAACCCCGAAGATCCACTTACAGTTTTTGAAGTCCCACTTGACCGATCTTCATCCAGGCGGCAAAGTCCTTATCCAGGCGGCGAGAAGTCTTCATCCAGACGGCCTCTTCTATCTTCATCCAGGCGGCAAAGTCCTCATCCAGGCAACGAGAAGTCTTCATCCAGACGGCCTCTTCTATCTTCATCCAGGCGGCGAAGTTCTCATCCAGGCGGCGAGAAGTCTTCATCCAGGAGACCATTTCTATCTTCATCCAGGCGGCATCTTCTATCTTCTACCCAGCGGCGCGGAGCGGCTCCATCTTGAAGACATCCGGTGCGGAGCATCCTCTTCATACGGTCGCCGCTGTATACTGAATCTTCAATTCAAGGTAAGTGATTCAAAATGGCATCCCTTGCATTCGTAATGGCTGATTTGATTTTGGAAATTCAAATCAGCCAATAGGATGAGAGCTTCTGAAATCCTATTGGCTGTTAAAATCCAATATTTATTTTAGGTTAGGCTTTTTTATTTTTGGGTGAGTTTTTTATTTTTTTTAATGGGTAATAGAATAGGAATAATCCTATCGGCTGATTTGAACAGCCAATAGGATTTCAGTAGCTCTCATCCTATTGGCTGATTTGAATTTCCAAAATCAAATCAGCCAATAGGGATGCAAGGAACGCCATTTTGAATCGTGTACCTTGAAGATTCATTATACGGCGGTGACCGTATGAAGAGGATGCTCCGCGCTCTGGATGTCTTCAGAATGGACCCGCTCCGTGCTGCCGGGATGAAGATAGAAGATGCCGCCTGGATGAAGATAGAAGAGGCAGCCTGGATGAAGACTTCTCGCCACTTGGATGAGGACTTCGCCACCTGGATGAGTACTTCGCTGCCTGGATGAAGATCGTTCAAGCGGGACTTCAAAAACTGTAAGTGGATCTTTGGGGTTTTTATGGGTGGGGTTTTTTTTTAGTTTAGGGTTTGGGCTTTTCTTAAAAGAGCTAAATGCCCTTTTCAGGGCAATGCAAAAGAGCTAAATGCCCTTTATAATCAGCCCCCCTTTTGACCCCCCTTAAGTGAATTTTCAAGAAATTGTAAAACTTTATTTTTAATGGAGAATCTAAATACCAATTTTCACTTTCTGTAGTATTTTTTTTTTTTTAGATATAGGTATCCTCATAAATCCCCCCCCCCATTTGACTGCCCTTTACTGTATTTTTGGAAAATTTGAAAATGCGTTTCTTTATTTTTAAAGGAGAACGTAAATACCAATTTTCACATCTGTAACATCTTTTGTTTTTGAGATATCGGTATCCTCATAAATCATACCCCCATTTTTTGGGGAAATGGTAAAACACGTGTTTCTTTATTTTTTCAAGAAGAATCTAAATACTAATTTTCATGTCTGTAACATCTTTGGATTTTGAGACATAGGTATCCTCATAAATAGTCATAGTAGATAACATTGAGCTCACATATGTGGAGTTACCGAGGAGTAAGCACTGACTGGCTAAAATGCAAGTCTGTCAAAAGAACTGAAATAAAGGGGCAACTTGACGCACACAAACATCCGCAATAAAACCCTTATCACTTGCGTGTAACTGTTAGCACTCTGCTCGTAATCTAGCCCTTAATTAGTGGACTGTCTACTTGTGAAAAGCACATACTAAAATAAATACAAAACAATAGGAAAACTATATATCTCCTATAATTTCTTTCTAATGTAGTGTAAACAATACTTAATGCTTGTTATTATTTTCAAGTGACATGCATCTGTAATGGTAAAAGCATGTGACGATTTATACATTTTACTAACCAGATACCATATAATAGCTCTTACATCCTGGACCAGTAAGAATCTGGGTATATTGAGTTGGTGACCTTTACAGTAGATATCAAGAGCTCACTGGGAACAGTAAGAGCAAGTAGTTGGTTTCCTATGGGATCCATATGTAATTCTGCTTACTGTAACCAGAAGCAAAAAGAATCACTTTATTTAACCATGAACAATAATTGTCTGTCTTGTATCTTCCAGGCTACAGTACAGATCATGGTATAGTTATTAACCTAACACTTCAAACAAATTGTCTCCCCCCATTCATTTGAACATGCAGGTATTTTTACACACACTGCTGTGAGATGATTTTAAATACAGTAGAATTGCATAATCATCAAATACACAAAAAGACAATGCAATAATGCTAATTTGTAATTTCAAATGAGCTGTAGATTCATTTCTGATTCATTTTAATTACAGCATCATATATGTATAACTCCTGCACATGCTCAGAAGGAGATTCAGCCTCAGAGAGTGTGCACAAATAAACCAACTGTGCACAATTTGATAATGAAGTAAATTGTAAAACTACTTATAATAACATTCTCTATAACACTGGTTTTCAAACCTGTCCTCTGGTCTCCCTAACAGGCCACATTTTGAGGATATCCGAACTGGAGCACAGGTGAAATAATCAGCTTATTACTAAACATTGTTATTTTATCTGCTTCCATCCAAGGTAATTCTGAAAACCTGGCCGGTTTGGGTGGGGGGCATAGGACAAGTTTGAAAACCAGTGCTCTATAATCATGAAAATTTAATTTTAATTGCCCCTTTAAGGCTAAAATAGGGTACTTGTGCTTTTAGTTTATGGTCCTGATGATCCAGACTCACTGGTATGGAGAGAAATCTTGCTAAATCTTTGGGGGTGTTTTTCAGCATCAAGCTTACATTTGCCTTTGTAAAACTATTTGTATGAATTAAAAGTACAGGTGAAGCTTTTCAGATCATTTTCCCAGAGCAGAGAGCTTAAGATTATAAGGTCCTATATGAGAAACACATTACCAATACAATAAGGTACCCCAGTACTATAATATATGCAAATGAGAGATAGACAGATAGGTCTTAATTAAGGGGCCAGAAGTCCACACAGCATAACGGCTGCCCCCGTGTCCCCCAACTGTGATCATCCCACACATTATAGTGTTTTTCTACAACTACCCCACCCAGGAGACACCCAAAACCCCAGACTCAATCCCTCTCATGGATCTCCCCTCTCTGCCCTTCCCCAGCCCTCTCTTCATCTGCTGCTCTACTCCTCTAATCATGGCCTGACCCTAAAGCACTGCATAGGCTTTGGGAAATGTTGGGATACAGTTGTGCTCATAAGTTTACATACCCTGGCAGAATTTATGATTTCTTGGCCATTTTTCTGAGAATATGAATGCTAATGCACAAACAAAGGGGTTTGAATGGCTATTAATGGTAACCATCCTCACCTGTGATCTGTTTGCTTGTAATTGGTGTGTGTGTATAAAAGGTCAATGAGTTTCTGGACTCCTGACAGACCCTTGCATCTTTCATCCAGTGCTGCACTGATGTTTCTGGATTCTGAGTCATGGGGAAAGAAAAAGAATTGTCAAAGGATCTGTGGGAAAAAGGTAGTTGAACTGTATAGAACAGGAAAGTGATATAAAAAAATATCCAAGGAATTGAGAATGTAAATCAGCAGTGTTCAAACTCTAATCAAGAAGTGGAAAATGAGGCGTTCTGTTTGATAACATACTGCATTCATCTTGCTATCAATTCTGGCCAAATTTCTGGCTCACACATCCCCAAAACATCAGCGATCCACCTCCGTGTTACATAGTAGAATGGTGTACTTTTCATCACAGGCCTTGTTGACTCCTCTCCAAATGTAGCATTTATGGTTGTGGCCAAAAAGCTCAATTTTGGTCTCATCACTCCAAATGACTTTGTGCCAGAAGGTTTGAGGCTTGTTTCTGTGCTGTTTGGCGTATTGTAAGCGGGATACTTTGTGGCATTTGTGTAGTAATGGATTTCTTCTGGTGACTCGACCATGCAGCCCATCTTTCTTCAAGTGCCTCCTTATTGTGCATCTTGAAACAGCCACACCACATGTCCTGTATTGCACCTGAAGTTATTTGTGGGTTTGTCTTTGCATCCCGAACAATTTTCCTAGCAGTTGTGGCTGAAATTTTAGTTGGTTTACCTGACTGTTGTTTGGTTTCAACAGAACCCCTTATTTTCCACTTCTTTATTAGATTTTGAACACTGCTGATTTGCATTCTCAATTCCTTGGATATATTTTTATATCCCTTTAATTTTAAGCTTTTCACGCAGATCCTTTGACAATTCTTTTGCTTTTCTCATGACTCAGAATCCGGAATCATCAATGCAGCACTGGATGAAAGATGCAAGGGTCTGTCAGGAGTCCAGAAACTCATTGACCTTTTATACACACACACTAATTACAAGAAAACAGATCACAGGTGAGGATGGTTACCTTTAATAGCCATTCAAACCCCTTTGTGTCAACTTGTGTGCATGTTATCAGGCCAAAATCACCAGGGTATGTAAACTTTTGATCAGGGTAATTTGGGTAGTTTCTGTTGTCATGATTTAAAAAGAGTAAACACAGTTGAATGATAATAAATGGCTTCAGCCAAACAGTAACCATGAGTGAAAGAAAAGTTTCTGTGTTATCATTCATATTCTCTGAAAAAGGGCCAAGAAATCATAAATTCTGCCAGGATATGTAAACTTATGAGCACAACTGTATATATATATATATATATCAAAAGTAGAAAAGATCTGGAGCGCAAAAAGAAAAGGGAACTGCAATAGTGTGAGATCCAACAACACTTTTTATTAGCACGCAATTAAAATCTACTCACAAAATTTCCAAATAAGTCAAGCACATAGCATCAAACATGAAGAGTAATCCGGTGCTTCTCTCACGGCTGTATCCTTACAAGACTCGGCGTGTGACGTCACCACCCGATCTACTGCCGCGAGATTTCAAACACACCTCTCTACTTCGTCAACTGTCAAACAGTTCAGATTCAAGCATTCGGCGCCTCAACGCGTTTCCCCGCCCCTTCTGGCGGCTTTCTCAAGAGTACCAAATGCTTACAAAAGGCTCCTATTTGTACTGATGCGATACTAGTGCCCCCTGCTGTCAAAAGAGTAGCTCTTCAAATGAAAACTATACTAAATTTGATATTATCCTTTTGTGTCAGCTTCGGGCAATACACCAATACATTGTAGTACAAAATACATAATATAATACATTATTAGCTCCAACTTAGGCAATAATTATAACATCATATATAGTACATTCAATTACATCATTCAATATGCTTTAAAAACACCTCATTAAATAAAAACATATATTTTTTGGTGATTGACGTTGTGCATAAAAACATTCAATTGTACGATAATTAATATACACCAAGTGTTTTAAAAAATTATTTAAAAATAAATTCTAACTGTATGTTAATATGTACACGTCAATCCTATTAAAAAGTTAAAAATAATAAATTCATTTACAGAATTGATTTATAATCTAGATTTTGTACAAAACATTAAAACATTAAAAGTATTCATTCAAAACAGAGTTAGAATATTTCATTTAAATAAGTTACTTATGTTAAAATAAATAATAAATTATAAACTCTGAAATGTCAAAAAACTTTTTAAGGGATGTCCCATACTTCTCTACACCTTTATCACATTTCTAGAGATAGTGAATACTACTAAATTTTTTCAGACACTATATAAACGCTGTAATATCTATATCCACATTCAAACCCTTAGGAGCGAGGGTGCCTAATTTGTGAATCCAGAAGGTTTCCCTCCTTCTCAATTTTAATAAGCGATCACCCCCCATAGGGTCTTTGGGAACAATTTCTATCCCCTTAATGGTCAGACTAGAAGGATCACAATTATGTTTTTCTGCAAAATGTCTTGGGACACTATGTTTTAAGAATGATTTTTTAATATTTGCAGAATGTTCACTGAACCTTTTGGATAAAATTCTTTTGGTCCTGCCCACATATTGCAGGCCACACCCACATTCCAATAAATACACTACATACACACTTTTACAGGTGATAAAATTTTTTACTTTAAATTCCTGCCCTGTTGTATTTGATTTAATTATTGATCTTTGTGAGTTAATATTCTTGCACATTGGGCAGCGAGATTTATTGCATTTATATGTTCCCTTTAGTTTTAAAAACATTTTTTGGGGGTTAGTTTTCGAGTCTCTATTTGTTTTATTTACATCTCTAAATTTACTTGGGGCAACTAAATTCTTTAAATTAGTATTCTTTTTAAAAACCAAATTGGGTTTACTGTCAAGTACTTTATTCAATAATGGATCACTTGTTAGCACCGACCAATATTTATTGAGAACCCCTTTTACTTTGTTCACTCCCTCCCCATACTGAGTTATAAATTTTACTGTTGGTGGATTTTTATTTGTATCTATCAATTTTTTCTTGTTTCCCAGTAACTTCTCCCTATCATCCATTTCAACAGCAGACATTATTTTGGTGAGATCTGTCTCATTGTATGATCGTGATACAATTTTTTTACACAAAATATCCGCCTCTTGTTTGTAATCAGTGATTTTAGAACAGTTGCGCCTAATTCTTGTAAATTGGCTTTTTGGGATATTTTTTATCCATTTACTATAATGTCCGCTTTTCGCATGGAGCAGACCATTACTGTCTACATCTTTTCTAAAATTTTTTGTTAAAATTTCATTATTTTCTATAAAAATACTTAAATCTAATAAGTCTAATATATATATATACACACACACGCACACAAACTAAACTACCGGGAGTTAAAATTATCTACCCAAAGCTAAGCGGGGGAGGAGGGATTCAGGGAGGAGATCAGATCATGTATGCTGAAAATTATCTGACATACTGGGATGTTTTAATGCTGATCTTTACATCTATCTCTTGTGAGTGTCATCTGATACCATGTAATAAATATACACCTGAATCAGAGCAGCACTTTCTATTGTATTTGCCTTGTAGTTTCTCTATAGCGGGGGGATGGATACCCTACGTGCTTTAAAAACTGCACCAGATCCTCTCTCACTCGGACTTGGATGAACTTATTGTATTAATACCTGTTGACTTGTTGGTCTAGGGAGGTCCTTACCATTAGTGCTAATAATGTTTTTGGTATTCAATTTGATGTTTTATATGTAGTATGACTTTGGCAGAAGGAAAGAGAGATAGGTAGATAGATAGATAGATAGATGATAGATAGTGAAAGATGGAGCTAGAGAGATAGAGATATATATGATAGATAATAGATAGATAGATAGATAGATAGATAGATAGATAGATAGATAGATAGCAAAAGAGAGAGGTACATTTTCCAGTAAATCAAAGACAGTACAGTTATACCAAAGAAGGAGATAGGCACAGGGGGGTGAGCAAAATTTGCCCAGGAATCCAAGATAAAGTATTAAAATTCAGGACTTAACATGCACGGCTAACCCAACAGCAAAGTAAATGGGGTCAATTTATCAAGCTCCATACGGAGCTTGATGCCCCATGTTTCCGGCCTTCAGACTCGCCGGAAACAGAAGTTATGAAGCATCAGTCTAAAGATCACTGCTTCATAAACTATTGGCCTGCTCTCAGGCGGCATACAGAAATCGCTCCCCCTGCTAGCGCCTGGCATTGCACCAGCAGTTCACAAGAATGCGTATGCAGTCGGCATTTATCGATGTGCGGCAGACATGATACGCTACATTGTATCATGTCCGCTCGCACATTAATAAATTGACCCCAATATATTACATATCATTCTCGCGCACGTGGGTAAAGGGTGGGTAACATATTAACCCCTAAACCACCGTTCCCAAACATCGCCAACACTAACTAAACCTAATAACCCCTAAACCGCAGTTCCCCGACATTGCTGACACTAGCTAAACCTATTAACCCCTAAACCGCCACCCCCCACATCGCAACAACCTAAATTAAACTATATTAACCCCTAAACCTAGCACCCCCTAACTTTAACATAATTAAAATAAACCTAAATTAAAAGGTACAACTATTTACTAACTACCTAGTTAAAATAAATACAAACTTACCTGTGAAATAAAAATAAAATCTAAGCTAGCTACAACAAATAAAAACTACCATTACAAAAAATAAGAAACAATATTATCCAAAACAATAAAAATTATTCCTATTCTAATAACCCGTTTAAAAAAAACAAACACCCCAAAAAAACAACAACATAATCTAGCCTTTGTAGGGCATTGCCCTAAAGTTAACAGCTCTTTTTCAAATAAAATTAAAAACAAACACCCCCTAACATTACAACCCTCCACCTCCCCAAACCCACAAAATTAAAATAAACCTAATCTACCCATTGCCCCGAAAAGGGCCTTTGTATAGGCATTCAGCACTTTTTTGGCCCATTAAAAATAAAAAATGCCTAATCTAAAAAAAAACAAAGACACCCCAAAAATAAAAAAAATCTCATTACAAAAAATAACAAACAAAATTATCCAAAATAATAAAAATGATCCCTATTCTTATACCCCGTTTAAAAAAAAAAAGCACCCCAAAATAAAAAAAAACTAATCTATAATAAATTACAAATAGCCCTTAAAAGGGCATTTTTGTAGGGCATTGCAGTAAAGTTAAACAGCTCTTTTGCTAAAAAATTAAAACTAACACCCCCTAACATTATAACCCCCACCCCGCAAACCCACAAAATAAAAAAAAAACTAACAAAAAAAAATGTACCCACTTCCCTGAAAAGGGCATTTGTATGGGCATTGCCCTTAAAAGGGCATTCAGCTCTTTTTCGGCTCATTAAAAGCCCTAATCTAAAAAAAAAAACACCCCAGCGGCGAAGCATCTTCATCAAGGTAGCTCCATCTTCATCCATCATGGGACCCGCATCTTCTTCTTGTTACAATGTGGGGGCCGGCGATTTAGGGGTTAATAGGTTTAGTTAGTATTGATGATGTGAGTGTACGGCGGTTTAGGGATAAATGGGTTTAGCTAGTGTTGCGATGTTTGGGAACTGCGGTTTAGGGGTTAATAGGTTTAGTTTGTGTCCGCGATGCTTGGGAACTGTGGTTTAGGGGTTAATAAGTTTAGTTTGTGTTGGCGATGTTGGGGAACTGTGGTTAGGGGTTAATAGGTTTAGTTAGTTTTGGCGATGCTTGGGAACGGCGGTTTAGGGGTTATTAGGTTTAGTTAGTTTTGGCGATGTCGGGAACGGCGGTTTAGGGGTTAATAGGTTTAGTTAGTTTTGGCAATGTTTGGGAATGGCGGTTTAGGTGTTATTAGGTTTAGTTAGTGTTGGCGATGTTGGGAAAGGTGGTTTAGGGGTTAATAGGTTTAGTTAGTTTTGATGATGTTTGGGAACGGCGGTTTAGGGGTTATTAGGCTTAGTTAGTGTCGGTGATGTCGGGGAACTGCAGTTTGGATTAGAACAATGACATTTTTTTAATATAAATAAAGAATGAATCCGAAAATTCGGAAACTGATTTATTCATTTTTGGAATTTTTCAGGATTTTAGTTATGGTGCCAATTCGGAAATTCAGATGCATTCAAATCTTCGAAACGGCCAAAATTAATCTGAAAACGAAATTCGGCTGAAACGAAACGCACATGTCTAGTAGTTTCAGCAGGCTAGTGGGACATGAAAGTGTAATTATATGTAAAATTTACTTTAAAATGTTCTCTCATACATAAGAGCAGAATTTAAACATCTACAGTATTTTTTGTAAATTATTTTGTTGTTTAATTTGAACTGAAACTAAACATTACTGTGAGCAAAAAGGCATTAGTATTTATTTCAATTAAAATGCAATTTTATTTACATATTTTCAAACAAAAAAAAAAACGTCTTGTTTAAATGCTGCACTTTCTAATGAATGAAAAACTATTATGTATACAATGTCCCTTTAATAAATGATGTGGGCTTGCGCAACAAATGACAAATTGCACAACCTACATAATTACTTTTATCAGTGAAGCTTTTCTGTACTAAGGGTCATATTATTTTGTTGTGCTTGTACTGCAGCACGCTGTGTTCTCTGCTCACACCCACCAGCCTTACCTAACAGTACCTAACTCTCACATTGTTATGAGCTTCATTATACACTTAGCACCTGTAATGTGCGTGTGTGCAGGGGCTGCTATATACTGTGAACAATGCGCATTTATTGTTTGTATACCAGAGCATTTTTAGCATCTTTTCTGTCACTACATTTAAACAGAAATAGAGCCTTATATCAAATCTATATATATTTTTTAAGTAGACAACCCAAGGTATTGATCTAGGCCCATTTTGGTATATTTCCTGCCACCATTTCACCGCCAAATACCATCAAATAATTATTTTTACTTTTTTCACAAACTTTGGGTTTCTCACAGAGCTTATTTACATACTGCTTGTGCAATCATGGCTTAAATGTTTGTAAAAGTTTCTCTGGTATTTCCTTTCTTCAGAAATAGCAGACATATATGGCTTTGCCATTGCTTTTTGGTAATTAGAAGGCCTCTAATTGCAGCTGCGCACCACACTTCTATTTCTCCCGGCCGTGAGGGGGTTAATTAGGTAGTTTAAAAAGTTAATTTTAGCTTTAGTGTAGAGATTAGCCTCCTACCTGACACTTCCCACACCCTAATCCCTGCCTGATCCCTCCCAGACAGCTCTCCCCTGTGTAGGATCCGCCCTGTCCGCCCCATACCCATCCCCCATCCGCCATGATCCCCCCAAACAGCTCTCTAAACCTCCCCCCTCTAACTTTTAGGAGCCATCTTATGTACTGGCAGCTGTCTGCCAGTAACTATAAACTAATCTAATTTTTTTTTATATATATATATATTTTTTTTATTTAAACACATTTC